>NW_017307253.1:407144-419396 GCF_000935625.1 Nanorana parkeri
GCTTATGTTCACAGCAGCTGTTTTGTAGCTTGCGATAAGGCCAGTGAGCAGAAGTGCAGATGTGCTATTATCACCTCCGCCCATTTACTCAGCGTCAGAAGGAAAAGATCAGCTTAATCAATCTGATTTTGCAGATTACATGCTTATAGAATTGTATCTGTGCATCTGATCACAATCTTATTTTCATGACCAGCTTTAGTGTTAACCCCATTATTGTAATAAGCATCTAGGTGTATTATAGGATGACTGTACTATGTATTTATTATTCCTCCATTTTCCTTCATTAGAATTCATTGGTGTCCATAAAGGAACTTTGTGGTCTTCCCACCAGCTCTACCTTGAAGCAGTGCATGCTTTCCCTAGCATCACGCCTTGTGAATAGTGACAACACACCTGCAGTAAACCTCACCATAAAAGACACGTACCCTACTCTGGAGCCTATAGGATCGATACCTGAAGTTCAGAAGAAATTGCTCAATGCCTATGATATGGTTTGTACTGATCATTTATGATTTCACTTTCATTATTAATTTAAAGGATAATCTATTGATTTTATAGATCAATTGCTTTAGGTGAGTGCTTACAATTATCTGAAATTCCTTTATTGTGACCGCAGAAGACTTATGACTATCCAAACCAGTAAGCTGTGAGCTCCGGTGTTTACCTTTAATATGTATCATATTACATGGGGGAGTATAAAGGGAAGAGATGCATGTTTAGGAATATTAGCTGATGACATAAAATAGTTACCTCTTTTACATTTTTACTGCTTTGTATCTGCTTAGATAGTAAAACAGGAAAGAAGCAGGGAGCTGAACAAACATTTCTGTGTCTTAACTAACAGATTTCCCAGTATGACCCATTCCATAAAAAGTACTCAGCTCCTTTAAGAAGTATCACCAGATGTATAAAAAATATTCTTAAATCCCCCACATCGCACTAGGTCCCATTCAAGTCTGTGCCAAGGTTCCACCCCAGGCTGAAACCCAATTTATAGGCGTTCCTATGGGGGAGGGCCAGGACTGAAGTCACTGCCTTAGCTTCATTCTGCAGCCTTGTGCCTCCTCTGTCACTAATAACCTACCAGCATGTAGAGCACGGGGGAAACCAGAGTACACAGAGAAAACCCACACAAGCACAGGGAGAACTGGCAGACTCCATGCAGATAGTGTCCTGGCCAGGATTCAAACCAGGGACCCCAAGTGCTACAAGACAGAAGTGATAACTTAATAGGCAGGAAAGGCAGCCATTGCACTTTCATTACTGGCAGTTCCCAAGTTTCTGTCCTCACAGCTTAATCTTAAAATCCCTTAGCAAGATTTATGGTATATTCCCATGAATACAACTAAAGTGTTCAAGTGAAATGCAGACATAGGGGTTGATCTACTAAAGACAAATTCACTTCTCTTTGCAAGTTTCCCTTAGCCTGGTGAAGGTGATTAAATGTTACTTTGCGAAGAATACCCAATCATGTGCAAGTTAAATAATAATTTTAAAAAACTGTATTTTTGCTTTTACATGATTGGTAGATGGAATCAGCAGAGCATCACCTCATTCACTAAGCTAAATGGAAATGTCCCCTGCAAAATGCAAATTCCCTTGCAAAGTGAACCACCTTTTATTAAATCAACCCCACAAGGTCTACTAAGTGGACAGAGCTTAAATAGAGCATTTCATAATCGATATGGTTCATCAAAGTTTTAAATATCTACTTAAATTGTGAACCAAAGCTTTTCATGAATTACAGTGAATTACAGGTAAAAGGAAAAAAAAATCCTTCAATAAAAGGAAAAACGTGCTTTATTTCTGCATTTATAAAGCTGACAGTCTTCTTCAGCACTGACCTTATAATGAAAAATGACTGGCACTGGAGTAATTACATTCTCTACATTCTTTCTAATATTCTTTCTAGTATAAATTGTAAATATATTGTTTGTATTTTATACACATTAACAACTGATAAAAAGAACACCTGAAGTGTAACTTACTTAATCCAGTGCTGTCGGACCATAGTGCACATATCTAGGTGTCTGTGGATCAGGTCCTTCTTCAGTGTGAGCAACCTAATTGCCAAAAATGCTTGTAGAGACTTCCTGGTTTTTGATAGGATGGGAGCCTTGCTCCACCCTTTAGTATTACATTTGACCTGTGGGGCTGCCCATTACAGTAATGGCCAAGAGCGAGGCTTAGAATATTGGAAGGAATGTGGCCAGGCCTCAATTGACCCAGTAAGTAAGTTTATTTCAGTGCATCCAGGCATTCTGGATACTCAGGGTGCCTACACTGAGATAGAATATGACATACAGAAATCCGGATGTACCTTTTAGGTGATTATAGTATTGGGTTATCATGTGACATCTCAGGTTCACTTTAATGTGTTTGTCTGCATACCTTCCCTCCTGCTCACTAATTTGTACAGAAGCGACTCTAGATATAAGCTTGCTTTTAACTTTTAGATGATAGTTAAACTGAACTTTGAACTTTAAAAGAGAACTAAGGGCTAAGTGTTTTTCCCCATAGTTCTCTTAAGGGTCACGGGAGGACATATACTAGCGTCCTCCTGTGGTCCAAAGCTCAGTATATCACGAGCTACAGCTCGCGGTATACTGAGACTGCGTGAATGACAGCTGGCTCTGCCTATCTACAGGCAGAGCCAGCTGTACTCGCCCCGTCCGTTCCTCCAGTCAGCGCTGGAGGATTGGAGAAGGGAGGGGGGGAATCCCTGCAGGGAGCCATGACTGACAGTCACGGCTCTCTGTAGGGAGATGATCGAAAGGTGAGCGAGCGATGGTATGCGTTCTCTTACTTCCCGCTCTATTGAGCCGACGTTTGACAGTTTCATTGTCACACGCCGGCTCCAGCTATAAGGTTGAGTGATTTTCACTCACCTCATAGTTCTCCTTTAAAATCTTTTCATGACCTTTGAAGAAATATGTAAGTAGACTGAAGGATACTTTTATATATTTGCCTTGAGTACTGCTTTAATCCACCTCTGCCAACTCTGCATGCTGATTTGTAGACTATACAGCCCCATAGGGGCCTGCCAGTAATGCTTGCAGTTTGCAAATGCAGATAATGCCTTACATTTTATTGCTAAGTATTTAACACATGAGAAAATAAGTAGTGTAAGTACTTGTGTAAAAAGGAGTCCGTATTTAGGTGTTCCTAGGGTTTATTAACAATAAATCCAGCCAGTTTATTAACAATAAATCCATTAGATCTTTGTTAACACCTCATGTATTAATAAATTAAATATATTTTCCATAAAATGGATTAGCCTTTAGGAAGACTACATTCACACCTCTGCATTTTTTGTTGGTTGAGGTGTGTTCTTATTAATCCCTATGGAAGATTCACTTGCAGTAAAATGCATCAAGCACAACTTGTAATAAAACTCACCTCACTAAACACATACAGTAGATATGAACTTTTAAAGCTTCATGGCTAGGAAAGCCTAGATCAAATAGTGTGTGCTGGTTTTCCTGCTGGGACATTGTAGCAAATACCTCTCCGAAGTACTTAGTGTATATTATTGTCCCTAGTATTGGTCTTGGATTTCTAAAGGGCCATTGTCAACAGAAAATCTCAGCATTACCTGGCACAGCTGTAAATGTTCTTGTATCTGCCCTACGAATACAGGTACTTATTCTCATGAATTGCTTTGGAAGTTTAATAACAATGTATGTGAGTCTGTACAAGTATAGCATTGATTTCCTCACAGTCTGAGCTGAAGCCAATTATCTTAGGTCTTGACAGTGGGATTTTTTTCTAACAAATCAGAACATATTTTTTACAGTTTCTTATTTCGGAGATGTGTCATTGTTGTGTTTTCTGTGAATATTGTTAACAAATGGACAAGCAGGTTGATCTGCACACAAGGGAGGATTTACATGGGCGGAGGTTAGTCTTGGAGAAAATATGCCAAAGGAGGAAGGCAGGCATTGTCCTTGTTTTTTAATTATTCTGATTTTTGGGTTATTTTGCAAGGGCAGTCCTGTTATTTGATCCCTAATTAATGGATTTTTACCAAACTGCACCTGCCCTTTTACTGAGGGCCCCAGGTGTTCTTTGCATACCTTTTTTCTTTTCCTCTCCATTCTTCTCACAGTGGCCATTTTTACTAAGAGCAGATTAATCCATCTCCCTTTACTTCCTGGAACTCTGGCACATGTGCACATCATCTCAGGGGAGAGAAATGCCTTACTCTGGGATCTCGTGAGATTACAGATGAGATTTCCCAACAATGCTCTGCTAATGACAAGGCAATTGCAGTGTGCATTGCTTCGGCAAACTGAAGTCATTTTGCCCTTTCAAAGCAGTAAGTGAATGCTTCCCAGGATGCAGTCGATAACACGTGGTCACTATGTCGCCCAGAAGAAGGGAACCTGTGTGGCCCCGTTGGCTGTATGACGCATGTGACAATTTAATAAAAAGTACTTTACTTCTTGCACATACCATCGAGTGCTTGTGACTTCTATTATGGACTGCTTCCCGGGATGCAACGCAAGAGCACATTACATCACTTTTGCCAAAGAGAACCAGGAAGTAGAAAACAAGAAATTGTACGTAAAATCAATATATGTTTGTTTAACTACTTGCCATTTGTCGTTGTAAATAAACGGATGGACTGCAAACTCTTCCCAGCAGGTGAACGTAACTGTCTGTATTTTTTTTTCTACTCGCACACACCCGCTAGTGCGCACGAGCAGAATCCCAAACGTTTAAACAGCCGATACCGGCTGTTCTTTACAATCGTTCAGTCGGCTCTATAGCCGTCTCATCGCTTGTTTGTTATAAAACAGTGTGCGCCCCTGTCCGCTGCCGCACTCCCAGGCTCCGCTCTACCTGTGCGGGCCCGGGACAGTGGCTACTTACACTGTAAACAGAGGAGAAATCAGCATTCCCCCACGGCTGATCTCTCCCTCGATGCTTAAAGGCGGAAGTGTTTTGTATTACATCCCTTCCACCTTTAGCTGTCATTTCTCTAGCTACTATAGCCAGAGAAGGAGCTGGTGAAGCAGATATATGCTTCATCCGCTTCTTTGGGGGTCCCCAGGTGACATTAGGGGCCTTAGAGATCCATGATGTCTCCATAAAGGAGACCTGTCAATGTATATTTGCTATCACATAGGGAGCTCATTAGCCCCTATGTGATAGCAATCAAGTAAAGTGAAAAAAAAGTTAAAAAAAAATTAAAGTCACATAAAACAGTTAACCCCCCCCCAAATATGTAAGCCCCTTGCCCCCGCGTGCACGCACATATAAGCGTAAATACTCGTCAGGTATACCTACGTGCGAAGACAACAATTACACCACACATGTTACATATCATCGTGGACGTCAGAGTGCAAGCAATAATTCTAAGTGCATAAATCACTGTTTAACACTAAATTGATGAGCAGTAAAAGCTTTAATGCGTCGCCTATGGCCAATTTTAGGTATGGTAGTTTTTTGCAATTTCATGGGTGCGCACAATTTTAAAACTTGAATTATAACTAGTGAAATGGTTGGGTTTTTTTTAGAAAAAAAGATTGTATTGGTCTTAGACCCAGATCGGAGGTACATTGATGGGTGGAATAATTTTTTGTGGGCTAGCTCAGGTTTCTCTGTGACTCTGTTATGACTCTTTAGAACAAAGAGTGTCAAATTGTGTTTTTCCTATAAAATATAGTTACATAGTAGGTGAGGTTGAATAAAAACAAGGGTCCATCCAGTTCAACCTACTGTATGTGATTGTGTGTCTGTATTTACCTTGCTCTAACACTTCCCAAATCCCTGTAAATTAAGTGAAATAAGATCTGTGATCTATGAGCACCCTAGCTTTTTTCATATCCGACTTCCCTTATGTAGCACCCCGCAAGTAGTAGTTTGTGCCCACGTTTTTTGCTCCCGTGTGCATAATCTTAAATTTTTCAACATTAAATCACATTTGCCATCTTGTAGCCCATGCCTCAATTTTATTGAGGTCCTGTTGAAGTGCAGTTATCTTCTGTTTGGAATTTACTGCCCCACACAGTTTTGCATCATCCGCAAAAAACAAAATCAAACTATTTAGTCCAATCTCTATGTCGTGGATGACTAGGATGAACAAGATTGGTCCCAGGACTGAACCCTGAGGCACCCCACTCACAACCTTTGCCCAATTAGAAAATTACCCATTTATTTCTACCCTCTGGATCTGTTCTTGCTGCCAATTTTCCACCCATGTACATACAATTCCACCCTGACCTAAAGACCTTAGTCTATAAAGTAAACATTTTTAGTGTAATGCTTTAGCAAAGTGTAGATACACCACGTCCACAGGGATTCCTCTCTAGATTAATGCTGACTTCCTCATAGAATGTTAATAGGTTGGTCTGACAAGAATGGTCATGTTGGTTTCTACTTATAATACCAGTTTATTTGCAAATTTCTGCATGTTGTCTCTTATCATTCCTTTGAATATTTTGCACACTATTGACATTAAGCTGACAGGCCTATAGTTAGCCGGTGAACTTATTTTCCCCTTTTTGTATATTGGTACAACATTTGCTTTCTGACAGTCATCCGGTACCATACCTGTCATTATACTGTCCATAAAAATGATGTACAAGGGTTTGGCTATGACCTGGCTAAGTTCCTTTAGTACCCTCGGATGTAACCTGTCAGGTCATGGGGATTTGTTTACATTTAATCTTTCTAGTCTCTGTATTACTTAGCTCTCTGACAACCACTGAGATATGTTAAAACTGGTACTACTTTTTCTCCAGCTGATGCCCTGATCGCTTCCCACGTCCGCCTCATCTGTAAAGACAGAAGAAAATAATGTATTTAACACATTTGCTTTCTGACTGCCACTGGTAGCTGACCTCCCCCGTCATCCTTTATTGAGCCTTCATGTTCCATCCTTACCCTCTTGCTATTTATGTATTTAAAGAGTTTCTTGGGGTTCCTTTTGCTATCTGTTCCTCATATTCTATTTTTGCTGCCCTGATTGCTTTTTATTTTTTGTTGCGATCTTTGTAGTTTTTGAATGCCAATGTTGTCCCCTCTGACTTTTATTTTCTGAAGGCCTTTTCCTTTCTGAAGTCCTTTTTCCTTTTCCTTTATGTGTTGTTTTACCTTGCTAGTTAACCACTTAGGTCTAACCTTCGCTCTTTTGAATTTATTGGTAAATGGAATGCGCTGGACAATTTTGTTATTTAACCACCTTCCGTCCATGGCCGTTTGTGAACGGCCGGACGGGAGACTCTCGTGTGCGGCACTCAGCGCGCACACGAGAGGGAAAACTGTGAGCATGTAAACAGCCAGCGATGGCTGTTTACATACAAGCGATCAGGCGTCTCTAGAGACGCCCGATCACTTGCAGGAGCTGCGGGTGTGATAAAGTATTATGCAACACATGTTACATATCGCCGCGAACGTCGGAGTGAGAACAATAATTCTAGGGCCATCAATCACTGGTGACACTAAACTGATGAGCGGTAAAAACGTTTAAAGCGTCGCCTGTGGCCAATTTTGGTTGGGGTAGTTTTCTGCGATTTCGCGGGCGCACGCAATTTTAAAGGTTGACATGTTTAGTGTCTATTTACCCGACGTGACCCCGTCTTTTATATTATACCAAAAAATTGGGGTGAAAATAAATGTTTCATAACATTTTATAGGGAAACATGTTTTTTTTCAAAATTTAGTGTACTTTTTTTGTTATATACCGTAGTAAAAAATAAAAAACCCCAGTGGTGATTAAATACCACCAAAAGAAAGTTCTATCTTTCCCCAAAAAATGGTATGAAATTAATTTCAGTACAGCGTTGCATGACGAAATAAACATCAGTCAAATACCGCAGCGCTGAATACTGAAATATGGCCTGGCCAGGAAGAGGGTGAAACACCATGGTCTTTAAGTGGTTAAGATATCCTTGAATCTATCCCATTTTTCTTCAGTGTTTGTATTCAGGAAGATTTCATCCCAATTTTTTGTCTCCTAGTAGGTTTCTTAGCTTATTAAAGTTAGCCTTCCTAAAATTGAGTGTTCGTGTCATGCCTACATGTCTACGTTTCCTGGAATTAACTGTGAACTATATCATTCTATGGTCACTGCTCCCTAGGTTGTCCCTGATTTCCACGTCTGTAATCAGCCTGTGTTGTTTTTAATTAATAAATCTAACAGAGCATTTTCCTTCGTAGGGGTTTCCACCAATTGTCCCATAAAATTATCCCGGAGAGTGTTCAAGAATTGACGGCCCCTTCTTGCATTTGATATTTCATTTGTCCATTCTATTTCTAGATAATTAAAGTCCCCCATTAATATGACATTACCTTGCCTTCCAGCTACTTCTATCTGTGATAATATACGAGTCTTCTCCTCCTCCCCCGCTTTTGGAGGCCTGTGGCATATCCCCTCCAGTAATTTCCCTGATGTATCCTTCATTTCCATTCCTATCCATAGTAACTCAGCATTGTCCCCAGTTTCCTGCGCTATATCATCCCGCACATTTACTGTCAGGTCATTCCTGGCATACAGGCATACTCCTCCCCCTCTTCTTCCTTCCCTATCGCTTCTTAACAGAGAATATCCATTGATAGTTGCTGCCCAGTCATGTGTGTCATCAAGCCATGTTTCTGATATTCCTACTAGATCATAATAAATGTATGATAAATATCAAGTGTATTTCCACTTTTACAGTAAAATTTGAGAAACCACCACTATATGCTTGTTGTGTGTTCCCTTTCACACAGCATACCGAAAAAAAGTTGTATTTTATTTAGTGCAATCAGAGGGACACACTGTGGGAAAGTGCATTAACATGGCATGTACCACCCAAGCCTTGCAAGCTTTAACCCTTTGGTAGGACAGAGAATGTTCAAATCAATAACATTGGGTAGAATGGAAAATCTAGTTAGGATTTTTAAGCAAGTACAGTTGGGAAGCAATTTTAAACATTATTTAAGCTATGATATGTGAATGGGAACATGTAATAAGTATAAAGTAGCTGTTATTCTAATTTGGCTGCAAAAGTGGAAATACACTTTAAAGAAGAACATCTCATCAATTTAGAGTTAACCCTGAATACTGGTCCTAGAATTATTTATCTCACTCTCGCGCATGTGGCGATACCTAACATATGTAGCACAATCTTTGTTTTGATATATAAGTGCACCCAACGCATGTTTACATTAGTATGCACACATTCGTGGGGGACTTTACTTTTTTTATATGTAAATGAATTTTATTAACTTTATTTCTTTAACCTTTTTTTCTTTACTTACCCGCATTGCTATCAAATAGGGGGGCATATGAGCCAATGCAATACCTAATCTGAAATAACAAAATATATACAGTATAATATGGAATATGACCAAAAAAATGGCAGTGACATGTTAAAAGTAATAAAGCCATCACATGACTGTGACATCAGAAAACATACTCTGGTATCATGACATAACTTGGCCCGTGTCCAGAAGTAGTGCTTTAGCTGCAGAGATTCAACACACCCCCTGCTGAGTCAAAGGTAGGACTTTCCAATCAGCAGAGGGTCAGCGATCTTTGCTGATTGCAGAGCTCTAGCTCAGTAGTGGACTGGTCCGACTTCTGCAGAGAGACCACTGCTTCCATACAGAAAGCAATGGCCCTTCTCCACAGCATGCTGGCAGTTGACTGACCTTTCTACCTAGCCTGTGGCTGCTTTCCAGAGAAAGTCAGTTGTAAGACTTTGAACATCTTTTCTTTTCATGTACCTGAAATATATTAACTGATTTAAACTGGAAGCTTTAACAATACTGTCCCAAAATACATTCAATTCATAACTGGAAAAAGGGTAGAGCCATAAATACTTACTTTCTTTGTTTGCAGCATAGCATTTGTTCCATAACCACAGATGAACATTAAGATGTTGGGAGCTTTGCCACAGTGATAACACTCCTTCTATGGAAACAGTCTGGATAGTGGTTTAAACCACAAAATGACTTCCTCCTTGGTGTATAGGAACAAAGATTTTTTTCTCCACAACTAAAATTGAATTAGCTCCTGCATAGGTAGATTAAATCTGGTTGGTTACTATAGGTTCTATTACAGAAATGGTGGTGCTGTAAATTCCTTATGGTGTCTATACTAACCAGCATGCTGTTCTCTATAGCTGGTATGTAAAAATCATGGTATTTACTGGTGCACAGAAACACATGACCTGGTAGTTGCTTCCACACAATACAGCGCTGGCACATGGGAATAGGGTTGGCATGCTATAATGTTTGCAACTGTGGACAATATTTGGTATTTACAATAGCATATCCTATTGCCCTGTGAAGGGAGGTGGCAAGGGCAGAAACATTGGGGGAGCAGAAATATAGTTAAGCGTATCCTAGTCCAAGAGCACAAATGTAATATATTGTAGCTCACCAGTTCTTAGATGTGGTGGCTGCCTTCATTTGCATTTTTCAAGCTAAGTACATTTTCTACAAGTATATAAAAAAGTTGTTGATCCTGCCAGAAATATCGAGCCCATGTAACTTCCTTTGTACTGAACTAAAATCTCAAAATATGTTAACAAATTTACTACCTATTTTCTTTAATCTATGTAAAATCCTCAAGGGCAGGGACTGATGTGAATGTGCAGCTATGTAAAGTGCTGCGGAAAAATGTCGGCGCTATATAAATAACTGTATTAAATAAATCTAAGGGCTGGAAAACTGCAATATATTACATTTGTGTCTCTGGGTTTAGATACACTTTAATTAAATGACCTGGAGGGTGATCCTGGCATGAAGGTCTATGTTCTCGCACTTTCTGTTAGGGTGTGACTACCCTCTCTCCTTGTCTCCCAATTGCTCTTCTGTGTTTTCATGCTTCTGCTGAAAATGATAAATGGCAATATCAATACTCATTGCACAGGAATGTTTTGCCTTTGTCACCCTAAATCCCATCCTGAACTATGTCATTCAGCCACTGCTGGAGTGCATGCATGTGGAACAGGAAGTGACTGCAAAATGACTAGAGAAAATTAACAGAAGTTAGATGTGAAAAAAAAAGATGAAAAGTATACTTACTAAAAGAAAAAACATGAATTTGTTTATGATTCACAGTACCAAGCAAATCAAACACCATCTGAGTAGAGTTTACATCTATTTAACAGTGGAGCCTCTCTTAAAACTTTGATTTTACATTTTGGCTATAGCAAGAAAGCCTAGCTTCTCTGTCAGTTTTTTATGTGCCTTGTGTGTCTTCAGGACAGGAACAGTAAAATCCTGACTGTGGATCTGACCTTCCCCATTATATGGAAAATTATTTCATTAAAAGGTTCATTTGGAGTTTGACTTTAGCAATACAGTTCACTCTTTAGTGGTGCTTTTGTAGATTGTAAGGTATTCTAATATGATGTTTGGATACATCATTAGATTTTGCAAATATTAGAAGTAATGTGGGTTGTGTAATATACAAATATGTGTAATATCCATGTTTTTGGTGTTCAATTAATTTTGAACCATTCACTATATTTTGCTGATACATATGAAAAATGTGGGAAGCTAGAAAAAAGTTTAAAGAAGCTTTTTAAAGAATACCTGTAATATGCACAGATAAGAGAGTGCCAAACCCAATGTGGACTAGGACACAGGAATTGTGTTGAGTTGAGTGTTATGTCGCACTTTAAAGGGTTATTAAAACCTTGTGTGTTTTTGCATATATCTACTGCTAGCAAGCGGTAGATATATGCAAAAAAAAAATTTTTAAAACTTTTCAGAAGGGTTAAAACGTATCTGTATCTCTGCCATGCGCGCTCCCGTCCGAACATCTAAAGATTTTCGGGTGGCCGCAAAGGATCTTGGGTCAGGCGAATGCGCAGTTCAGATCTTTGACCGGGAGACATCGCTGGATCGGAGACCGGCACCAGCGCTGGAGGGACTCCTCAAAACTACAGAAAAGAAGAAGATTATCGGATCAAGAGGCATCACTTAGGTAAGTCCTTACACAAGCATGGGGGGGGGGATTTATCCTTTAACCTCTTGCCGTCCGCCCGTAGTAAAAAATCTGACGGACCCCACTTCTGCATTCACCTGTCAGTCATCTGGCTGCTATAGCCAGAGAGAAGAAGCTGATAAAGCAGATCTCTGCTTCATCAGCTTCTTTTGGGGTCCACAGGTGACATTAGGGGTCCTAGAGACCCCTAATGTCTCCATAAAGAGGACCTGTCAGTGTGCCTTTGCTATTATATAGGGGGATTGTTATCCCCCTATATAATAGCAATAACAATAAGTGCAAAAAAATAAATATAAATAAAA
>NW_017307253.1:419651-442572 GCF_000935625.1 Nanorana parkeri
TGATTAAATACCACCAAAAGAAAGCTCTATCTGTCCCCAAAAAAGGGTATAAAATTCATTTCAGTACAGCGCTGCATGACGGAATAAATGTCAGTCAAAGTACCGCAGCGCTGAATACTGAAAAATGGCCTGGATGGGAAGGGGGTTTAACACCGCGGATGTCAACTGGTTAATGTCACTTTAATGTCTGTTGTGTTAAGGAAGCCCATTGAAATAAAGAGGCTGCCAATGCACCCTAACAAGCAAAAAAACATACTTGCCCCTTTTTTTGTAATGGACCCCAATGCACTACTCTGCGTTACAATGTGCTACAATGTAGGGACATTGCCTATATGCTTTGGGGCTACCATTCAGAATGCCATTCAGGGGTTCCACGTTACATGCTTTACTGCAGTGTAACTATGTAAGTGACACTGGGTCTCTTGAATATGGTTTAGATCACAGAATGTATACGTTTATGTAGGTGCATGCACATCACAATAATTCAGTAGCACAGTGCAGTTTTCCAAAAACACTGCTGTTTCTGCAAATGCAAAACTAATCACGCCTTAAGCCTTTTAACCTTTACTACTTTGGACTTTTAGTTAAGCTGGGAAGCTTTGGATGGTTGAACATCTAATTATTACTTCTTTTCTGTCTTCATGAATAAACTGCAAGTGTCAAGAACCTTAAAAGGGAAGACAGAGAGAATCTTACACTTGGATTATTGCTCAGAATGAAATTTCTTTTGACAAGAGTAGAGAGTGCTGCTGAGGCCATGCTCTTATTCCTGCTGTGTGAAGGTTTATGCGTAGTCTAATTTAAAACAAGTTGTATCTGCTTGTATGAAAGCAATGCAGTATATAAAAAGTATGTTGCTTTGTGGCCTTCAGCTATGCACCTATTCTACCTGGCATAATTAGCATAGCTCCATTGCTTATAACTGATGAACCTGCATGCTTCCTTATCATTTATTTCCCTCCGGGCAAGACTAACTAATCACTACATCACTAAAGAACAACGCAGGGTATTCTGGAAAAAGCTCTGATTCCCTGCCCGTCCTATTTGGCTAAAAATATATGTCAGGCTCATTTCAACTCTCTATAAACACTCATCGCACAAGCAGGGCAGCCAATGTGAGCTGATGACAGCTTTGTGATGAGTGTGTTATCTTTTCCATCTAAATAATACTAACACACAGAGTTGCAAATAGGTCACTTCCAACATGTAGGCTTCCAGTAGGATGTTCTGAAGCAGTTAAGAAATGGGTTGAAGAAGCGTATTAAATACAACTACTAAATTTAAACATGTTCTCATTGGAAGTAAGGAGATTAAGGGGGGACATGATTCTCATGTACAAAATGTTTACCGGGGATAGCAACATTAGCAGCAAACTCTTTACAATTAACTCCATGACAAGGATCTAAAATTGGTGGAGAAACCATTTCAGCACAAGGGGCGAAGGGGGTTCTGTTAGGTGAGTCAGGGTCTGGAACTCGCTGCCACATGCTGTGATTTTGGCTGAGAGTGTGGAATCATTCAAAAGGCGATTGGACAATTTCCTCAGGGACCATAATATACAGGGGTACAAGTACTCTTAAGAATGAGAACACACAGTGACCTATACATACGCACACATCAGTAGGACCATACAGACACACACAATAGGTTGGACTTGATGGACATATGTCTTTATTTAACCTCAAATACTATGTAACTACCAGAAATCTTTTTCAGGCATAAAGTCAGCAACTTGATATGCTTACTGATATTTGACTATTTTATGGAACTGGTGTAAGAGTCACTGTACATTGTTGGTCTGATGCTTAAAGCAAACCTGTGTTTGACCCCTGAAAGGAAAAAGAAACAGGTTTCATGCCTTTCTGCCCAGCAACACAAACTTTGCTTTACTTTCTCACGCCGCCACTCTAAGAGCAAAAAAAACCATGTACTTCCAGGTATGAAAAATCATGTGACTCACTTCTCTTTCTTTCTTTGGTGATTGGCCAAGTGCCCTAACATGGATGTTAGAAGAGGGTCTTAGCTACAACAATTTAGATTTTACACTGGGCTTCCTTTATTCGTGGCAGGGAGGGTCCATTAAAGGAGAAGTATGGGGAAAGTAAAATGTACTCTTCCCAAAACATAGAGCTGGCGTGGTGGCAGGTGTCACACGTCGGCTCTATAGATCGAGAGATAAGCAATCACGAACCGCTGCTGAGTCTTCTCCCTGCAGAGAATGGTGACTGTCAGTTATTGCTCCCCACAGGGATTCCTCCCTCCCCTCTCTGTTCCTCCAGCACTCATTGGAGGGACAGACAGGGGAGGGGACAACCACAGCTGGCTCCAACTCTAGTGAGGCAGAGCCAGCTGTCAATCAGGCAGCGGGGTGGATTCCAATAATAGTGTTGGGATCTTTCCCGGTCTACAGCCCTGCTCTGCGTTGTCAGCATATAGCAGGCAGTAACGTGCTGGATGCTGACCTTGGGTCATAGGAGGACATAAGTAAATTACGGGTTGGATAAAAAAAAAGGGTTGGCTTTAGTTCTCTTTTAAAGCAAACCTGTTGCTTTGTTCTGTATGGACAGGTGGTGTTATAACAGTTCAAGAGTGGAGATTTAGATAAAGACTAATACCCTCTGGTAACTGGTGCTTTTTAAATTAAATTCCACAATCTACATTACCCAATGTACACAGTATGGCTGTGTTCAGAATGTATATGTCCTAAGAGTTATTTTTTTAAAGTCAAATTACTCAAATTACATCTTAAAATGTCATCAGTATTTTACTTGAAAATAGGGCATAAAAGAACAATACAGGTTATGGCTCTTGTTGGACTTGTTGCACATACCTCATTGAAATTGTATTCTGTGCTTCAGTTGCTCTCTAAAGTTTTAACATTAGCTTTCAAGTAAGAGGAAATAAGTAATATGCATTTGTATCCCTTTCTTATATAGTCTTTATCAGGTATATCATCCAAGGCTGGAATTGGCCTCTCAAGACCAACCAGTCATATGTCATATTTCACCTTCTCAACCGAATGAAGCACATGCAGATATACATATCAAGATTGAATACCAAGATATTAGAAAGACCTTGAGTAGGGTGTATTTAACACCCGGCAAAATAAGTATCAATCCAGATAAAAAGAGTGGTTGTGTGCAGCATCCTTACTTACAGACTAAGCACAGATATAGAGAATTACCCCCAGCACAAGGAAAATGTGAAATGGTACTATGAAATGGCATACAACGTTATCCTGAGCTGGCCTAAAACGCTTCTAATGTAACAAAAGTGTTCAAGTGCAAGGTATTTGCTTGCAAATATCTGTGTTAGTCTTTAATTAATGTCTGTGGAGCCTGCTTGTATTCCAGGCCCATGCTGTACATGTAGCCACCCCTTTCAACCATTAAACTTTACTCCAGCATTGTGCCAAGCCCTACCTTCTGTCATCCAGCTTGCAAAAGCCTCAACTTGGGAGGAAAGTGGGCAGTAACAGCGCTGACATTGAATAGTTGAATGACAGGGAGTGAAGTTTTAAAGTATATCTAAAATCAAAAATGTAATATGTTTCAGCTTACAGTCCTTAGATGTGATGGCTGCATTAGTTTTTGGGTTTTGTTCATGCTTTTTTACTTTTGTTTTACCTGGTGATTCTGCCAATAGCACATTTCTGTCGTAGGGTGACAACACTGACTGCACTTTTTCTTGATGTGAACTACATAGATGTCCCATTCACCTCATTTCCTTTGCAAAGAAGGAAGTTGCTTTTTTGTCCATAGAAGATAGCTGGGAAAGCTGGTTGCTTGAGATCGCAGCTCCGTGCACTGGAAGTTACAAGGATACTGGAATTCTAACAGGATGAACAGGTCTTAGTAATCCTTAGAACACATCTAAGGATTACTAAGGTGCAAAATATTTTAAAAAATTCTGAATTTATTTTACCTTGACATGGACAATAAGGTTGTCCACCTTGGACAAAACCCAATGGCCCATGTAGTGTTGTTTTGTTACCTTAGAATCATTTTAGGCCAGGTTAACTTTATAACACGTTATTTACTGAATTTTCAAGCATAGAAATCTTAATTATTATGTAATCACGGGGCTGCCTTCCACAACTTTAAACCATTGCTAGTCACACTTCTTCAATCTATAGTCCTGGCAGCACTTGCCAAACGTTCCAGTGGGAAGAGTTTACCTGCTACTCCTGTATATAGAAAAATGAGCAGTGCTTCTGGTAAGTCTATACCATAAACAAAAACAAGATGGTATATACTGTATAGTATCACTGTAATATGTCAGAAGAGCAAATGCAAATCGTAATGAAAATTAACCTCCGGACTTAACATCTGTCTAGATCTACATTCCACAGCACTTTCCTACATTTCAAATGTAACACTCGTATCTCCCGCTCAGTGGGGCCCATGGAAGCGATCAATGATTATAAATCTGAACTGAGATACTGAATGGTTGTGTTGAATGAAATGTCTATCTGAAGGTAGTTCCAACTAGTGATAAGGGAAGCGGGCATAGCATTGGATTCTCTGGATGTTCGATGGACACTGTCGGAAGTTAACAAACACCAAACATATTACCGAATCTTATTAAAGTCTATGGGAGCTGCATCTTGCTATTGCTATTTTGCTATTGTTTCCTGCCCTTTTTCAAGGCTAATCTACAAGCTTTTGTTAAAAAAGTGCATGGGTAGCTGGGCACTGCCACAGGGAACGTGCCAATCCAAAAAAAAATATACCATTTATGCGGGAAAGGGCAAAATTAAAAGTACACAAATCCTTTAAATAACATGCTTGGGAGTGCCTTCAACAAGCATGTAAGTCTTTGAGCAGTAAAATATACTCCTTTAAAAGTGACATTGTTTGTTTACAAACAGTGGCAAGAGAGCTGTCATTTAGTCGCAGTAGCACTACTGCCACAAAATGACCAATCCCTGTCCGGCTTCTGTTTATGAACAGTATACACATAGGGGTGACTCCATAGGAATCTTGCAAGAGAAAAGAGCCTCCCTAAGACACAATTGGAAGAATAGGTCACCAGCACTCCAAGTATTTAAAATGAATAAGTCCTTTTTATTGGACGAATTGGCTCTTTTTGATCTTTTGTGACACTATCGTCCAATAAAAAGGACTTATTCATTTTAAATACTTGGAGTGCTGGTGACCTATTCTTCCAATTGTGTATTTTGCACGGTGCCATCCGTGGAGTTACTACAAGCACCATCTTTGTATATACACACACACACACACACATATATATATGTGTGTGTGTGTATATATATATATCTATATATAAATATATATAGATATATATATATACTGTATATGTGTGTGTGTATGTATATATACACATACAGTATGTCCACTTTAAAGACGGACAGGTCAGTTCTGAGAAAAGATCACTTTCCTAAATAAACTGTTAACTCTCTTTTCCGATGTGTAAGTTAAAAGCAAAGTAATTTACATTGTAGTCTTTCCAATGAAGAGATGACAGAAGATAAAATGAAAAGTGTAGTCTTAAGGCTATAAAATTGCCAATTCAGTTGCTCCATCTAAATAGGTTAATAGTAATTAGAACTTTCAAGCTGTTTAAATATACGTGTATATAACAATTATGTTTTACTTCTGTGTCCCAGATTTCACAAACACTCCTACTGTGTCTGAATACATTACAGATGATGGCAAAGGCAATATTGTAATTTCTATTAAAATATTATCCTAAATGACACATTTCCATATTTTAACAGCAAATTTGCTTCCAGACAGAAAAAAATCAGATCTTGTGTAGCAGAGCAGCAATACTGATGCAGAAAAACATCTTTCTCTTCTAATGGGATATCTCCGGGTTTCTATCTACCAGCATATGTTCCCATTGTAATAGGCAACACTTTTATCTTTATTACAAACATTTACAATGAGAAACACAGTTATTGTTGAGCATTCTTGGACTGTGAGATTTTCAAAAGTCCACTGGTGTTGTTTTTGTTAATACTATTAATGGTGATCATTTCTGCTCCTTTCTGATGACATCGTAATCCTTCAAGAATATATTGGGTTGATTTATTAAGGAGGTACATTATGTGTTCACTTCAATCATCCAATCATGCTCAAGCGGAAATTGCTTTTTTTCTTTTTTCTAACTTTCCTACATTTTCCAAAACTTTCCCACATCATTGGATGTTCAAAATGAACAGAGCTTCCCTGGTGTAAATAAACATTCTATAGAGATATTAGGTAGTACAATGCATTCTACATTGACAGTGTGCAGGGTGCAGTAACCCATGCTAGTTAAAACAGAAATAAACCCACTTTCCCAAAACAGTTATGTTCAAGCCATGCCTCTGGTGCTAAATGTCAGTTGCCAGAGTGCTTAGGTCAGCTCGCAGCCAAACTTTCAAGCCTTCAAATGTGTAGCACCATGGCAAATGCAGATCTAAATAGAGGCTAAGGTGGTGCCATCTTTAGCTGTAAAGACTTGGAGGGTTTAGTTCCTCTTGATTAAAATTTTGCATTTTTGCAGTTTAGTATAATCAAAGTTAAAGATGACTACTGAAGAGATGTGGGTGGTTAGCACGGATTTCCCTTTTTTTTTTAATAGCCTTTTTTTTTACCATCCCTACTCAAAGGTCATCCTCATCTCTAAGGGCCTGTTCACATGAGATCAGGTCCTGATCAGCAGACGTGGAGCTGCTGATGCAGTGCGTTTTTTATGTGTTTTCGGTCCGGATGCTGACAGTTAATTTTTTGTCAACGTTGATGACATCATAATAAGTGGAGCAAGAATACAATTTTTTCTTTTTTTCCCCCCCTTAGCTGCATTGCGTTGCGTTTCCGTTCCGTTTTCGTTGTGTTTCGTGTGCGTTCGTGCGTTTCCGGACCGGACAAAATGTGACATGCAGTATTTTTTCGTAAGCTGAACGGACTGCGCACGTGAGAACTGGAGCCTATAAAACACATAGGGATACATTGGGATGCATTTTGAGTGCAGCAGCGTACGGTGCCGGTCAGCACACAAAACGGACGTTGTGTGAACAGGCCCTTAGAGGTTTCGCTTTAAAATGTTAATTTCAGGGATTGAGTCAAACTAGTCTGTGAACTACAAATGTTATCTGGAAACAATGTAACTCTGCTAAAGGCAAGATTTTTGTAGATTTCACCTCAATCTGAGATCTTTATAACTCTGCACACATTTCAAAGAGATGCCAACACTAGTGGGTGAGGCTGCTTCCTCGGTCTGTGCTGCCTCTGTTTTATGTATCACTGATCAGACAGATTTGATTCTTATTGGAGAGACTTCATACTGACTGTGACTGAATGTAAGAGATATAAAATAGTCTACAGTGGGTGTGTTAGGGAATACCTCTCCTGCATTGTGGATTGGGGAAGGGAGAAGAGGTTTGCCGTGATCCTTCTATTATAGTCCCTTTCTACTGTCCCCTACTGGACTTAGTAATTCACCATGAGCACCATGCAGTAAGGGACAGTAGAAAGGGACGAAAATATAGGTATCCCTGCAAATCTCCCCATTTCCCTTGGTCCCCCTCCTTTTATGGTAGATTTTAGAAGCAAGGTCAGTAAGAAATAACTACAACTGAAGAAGGAAGGAGGCTGTGAGAATGTTACCCTTGTAGCCTCAGATCCCTTACATCAGCCTGTCAACAGCAATCAAAGAACGGTAGATTGGCATATGAGTGGAAGAATGAGGCTGACTTGTTAGTAACATTGAACTTAAAATACTTGAATAAAAGCTGTTTTTGGTTGGGGTTTATGTGAGCCCCACAAGCTTTATTTGGGGGAATATTTGAGTAATTTCCCTTAAATTTTCAAGACTTATTAAGTGTGCAAATGGGGAATCACAAAATTACTGAGAAGAGGAGTTAATGAGCTACTGCTCAGGATATAAAAGAGAAGCCCTCGGAAGGGAGGCCGTGCTCCCTGTATGCTTATTTTCACTTTTAACTGCAGTGTATTTTTTTTACTTATTATAAGAAAAGCAAATCTAATACGACCCATAACATTTGTGTAGTCAACAAAAGCATCTAATACAGTGCAAATCTGATCAAATTCTATCATTGTGCAATATTGAGGGTATAACAATTATGTGCCTTATCAGTGTCATAAGGGCACTTTAGTGTAAGGGAAACCTGATTGGCATCTTGTCTTCATTTGATTTATTGTCCTTGGAATTTGAGCGGAGAGATGCTCTTTCCCTATGTTTAAGTGACACAGATTGACTGAACTCCAGTCAACTAAACCAAAAACCAAGGGTTTTTTGCTTGTTTTGTTTAGGGAGCAAGAATTAAACTCAAATATTTACCTTGTGCATCTTCTTGCTCCCACTCATTTCCTCCCCGCTATGTGACCTGTCCTTCATCACTGATTGTGCAGTTGCGGCCTCTTCAAGGTCATTGCTGCATTGTACGTGAGGAGGTTGAGGGCCTGCCCACATCTCAGAAGCAGAGAAGAGTGCTGGCTGCTGGAGGAGCAGGGAATTAAGTATTTACGCCTAAGACTATAGGAACATTTAACCTTTGGTGTTTTGTTTTTTTGGTGAGTGGACTTAGTTTTGATTTGCTGTGGTGTGTATGGGAATTTTACATTTAATCTGTCACAATACAAATATGACTAGAGCCACTTCAAACTTGTTTTAGAAGCTACTATTGCCTGGCTGTCTTGTCCACCATTCTGCATTGCTATTTAATGTCTCACTAATCCATAGCAAGTAGGCAATTAACAAAATAACATTTGCTTATATTTGTACATGACAGTTTCATGTTTGAAATTTCTTTCCATGTTCAATCAAGTGCTTTTCACACTAGTTTATTTATTTTTTCTTCAGAAAGGCATGCCTTTTCCAATCAATGGAGCACGCTATCATTGTGGGAATTTAAAAACCATACTGGTCGTGGCTCCAAAGGCCCCAGCATATTTACATTTCTAATAAAACAAAGTGTAAAATTTAAACAAAAGCCAGTAGGGTATCTGTTTCGTAATGGAGAAGTATTGGATTTTTTACTAGAACAAGCTTTCCAACTAATAATTCCTGCTGGAATTTTCCACGGAAGTCTGTTCTATTTTCATTCTGTCTTTTAATCTAAATATTTTAACGTTATCTTTAATATCAACTACAAGGTCCCTTTTAGTGAAGTCAGCTTCCTTTGTTTCGTTAATAGCACGAGGGTGGGTGGGGTGTTTAATTGATATAGGCATGTCTTCTACTAAGAAATCAGTCAGTGATGAGTATCTTGAATCTTGTTTATTATTCATACTGTACATGTAGAAAATGTAAAGATGCTTTTCATAATGAAGTATTTATAGAACTCTGTTAAACTTCTGTGTGCTGACATCCATAAATGTTTAGCTATTAATATGTCATGCACGTAAGCCTTTGGGGCCTAAGCATGATGCGTTGTTAATATTTCACTGTGTATTATGCATTTGATGTAATTCGAGGAAAGGAAAACATAATGCCATAAAATCAATCTTACAAGCTCTGCAGTGAAAAAAAGACATCTCTCTGCAATCTTTCTCTGTCTGCTTTAAGAAAACCTGTTCTTACTCTCCTTGTAAATATGCCAATTACTATGACCCAGAATAAGGATCTTTCAGAAGGATTCCAGATATGGCAGCCCTTTTTTTCTCTCAATATTTATTTTTAAATAAGTTATTACTATTTTTGGGGGGGTTGTAAGTTTTTAAACTGATGGTTTGTATCTTCATTTTACTAGGTGTATGCAATCTTTATAAACAAATAGTTGGTACATGTAAAATCCTCCAAGCACTGGGGGTTATATCAGCAAGAGCACAGCAGCAGTTGGCTTTTTTCCAGACACTTGTCTTTCATTGAAACAGAGCCTTATAGCATCCTTAGTGAGGGAGATGTGGACTGGGAATTATATCTGCTGGGTAATATAAACATAAAAACACTACAGTTATTCCAAAAAAACTATGGTAAATACCTTTTGGAATTGTTTCCCCCTGCGACCACATCACCACAATCACTCTAACTCCTTGCTTAAAAGAATGGGGGGCAGGGTCTCTTATGAAGATTCTCTATTGTGATTGACTGTTTCAGTTCACCTGTTACATGCCTTCAGTAACTTGGAAAGTGTGGATCACTTTCTGCATAACATTTTCTGTCTGTTTTGGGCATAGTTGAAAGAACTAATCAGGGGAACCTTAGCAAACAATGCCACCCAAAACCCACTTCCGTGCTCCCTTCCGCCACTACTTTAAAACTATTGCTCAGCATGGGTGGTTCCATAGATTGGGATGTCTGATTTCTGCAGGAGCTGTTGCTGCAGAGAGCAGATCTTTTGCAGAGAGATGCATAGAAGTGTGTTTGTGGAGGTACTGTATGCTAAAGTCCCCCATGATGCCAGTTCTGCTTAGCTCTTTTAACCTTGCATACAAAAAACAGATGCAGAAAGTGATTCACACTAACTGAGGTTCACAGGACCACTGGTGATTATGCATTTATTTTTAACTTGTATACAGTTTTTTAATGCTTAGGATATGAAATATAAGATATGAGAAGGAATGAGACAGGACCACGAGTCAGGTTGTGGTGAAGAGACCCATAGCAGCGCAAATAAATAGACATAGCATTGCTTCTTTAAAATAAAAGGATATTGACATGCATGACTTAGCTGTTCTTTATTCTTCTCACAGATGATCCAAGAAAGCAAGTGTCTGATTGAATCAGCAGATATTATACATGATAAGATACAGCAGTGTCAGAAAACAGGTAAGCCAACCATTACAGTGCTCCCATAGTAGCACAACAAAACTGTTGTCAAATGTGTGTCGTTATATTTGAAATAAATTCATAGTTACCAGAAATATTTGAGTAAAATTACTCTCGGGGAGTTACATTTTGGATGGGTTTGTTTTACCGTGATTTTTTTGTTCCATGTAGTGGTGAAATCAACCGCATCTATACAAAAAAACAAGTTCATTTAATAGAGTATACATTTCTCCTTTAAAATTACACCAAGTGGGGCTTTCTGATTCACATAGGTGCATCAAATGCAAT
The DNA here is from genome assembly GCF_000935625.1 of Nanorana parkeri. Lineage (NCBI taxonomy): Eukaryota > Metazoa > Chordata > Amphibia > Anura > Dicroglossidae > Nanorana > Nanorana parkeri. The sequence continues at coordinate 430,680 of NW_017307253.1, forward strand.
ATGAAGTGGCCAGTTCTCTATCATAATTTCGGGGACTGTCCCAGCATAAAGCAATTTTGGCGCAAGGTAGTACTATATGCTCACACACAACTCTGTGAGGGTTATTCACAAAGCTGCCGAAAGCAGCCAAGTGAATAACCAAGCTGAAGTGAACTGAGCCGAGGTGTTCGGCTATTCACTTCAGCTCTGTACGGCTGATTTCAGCCGTACATCGGCTAAAATCAGCCGTACATCTGCTGCCTTCGGTCAGCTGAATGTGCTCTGCATGTTCAGATGAGCATATTCAAAATGTAAAGAAAAAAAAAATACAGCGTACGTCTAGTAGGAAAGTTAGGAGGGACCCCTGTTTAAAAAAAAAAGTGTGAGGTTCCCCCCAAAGTCATACCAGGCCCTTTAGGTCTGGTAGGAATTTTAGAAGGGAACGCAAGTTAAAAAAATTTTTAAAAGTGCGTAGGTTTCCCCTCAAAGTCATACCAGGCCCTCAAGGTCTTGTAGGAATTTTAAGGAGGAACCCCACCCCCAAAAAAGGGTACGGGCAGGAGGGTAGCTTGTTCACATTTGCAGATTAGGGTACCCCTTTAATAAAGGGACACCCAGAATTGTACCCATTCACTAAAGGGTTACATTAACATTTTAGAAAACAGGCTAGACGAATGAAAAATGGAGATGAGAAAATCCTTTAATTCCATTATTTAAAAAAAACAAAAAAGCATCCACCGTCGTAATCCAGGGTCAATCACGACGTCCAGCGTTGTCCACGAAGACTCGGGCAAAATAGAAAAAAAATATGATGCTGGCAAAAGGTGTCAGCAAAATATAAACAATTGGGCACCGCTAGCTCCGTCCAACTGTTCACATTTGCCCGACATCTGACAGTCTGCCCGCAGGTCTCAGAGAAATCAAAACAAATGGGTGGAGCTAGCCGTGACATCAGGGCTGGCTCTGCCCAGCTGTTGTCATTTGACGACAGCCCAGTGTCCTCGAGGACGTTGGGCTGTCATTGAAGGACAGTGTGAGTCACGTCCGGCTCCGCCCAGCTGTTGTAATTTGCGGGGAGAGCGGTTGGCTTCAGTCGACCTTCTCCCCGCTTTGGCTGTGACTTCGGCTCGGCTTGGCTGCTGTACGGGCTATTGTGAATAGCCCGCACACTAGCCTTCTAGTCGACTGAACCGAAGTGCTCCGGCAGCTGAAGGACCAGCCGAAGCTACGGATAGATCCTTGGGCAATTAAGTGAATAACCCTCTTGAACTTTCTCCTCTATTCTCTTGAGTAGGCAGTTTTTGGAGTGGCTGCACTGGATGACCAGATGTCATCCTTTCTAAAGGGGCGACATGCCTTCCCCTCATGCTATCAGCAGTTGGCAGGAAAATGATCCCTTTATTAACCCCACTTTCCTGCACCAACACCTCCTAACACTGCAGAGGCTTTCACAAAACATTTCTTTGGCAAAGAGCTTAATTGGCACTCTAAATGCACATGCTAAACATTAGCTACACCAGTGCTTTAAATGGGCCACCTGATAACTAGAAAGACAACAAAGACCCACCAATCCTCTAAAGCAGGCAAACTCCAACCCTTCAGCTGTGGTGCAACTAAAAATACCATTAGGCATTGCAAGACTCTGACAGCCCTATGCATGACTTCCAGATGCATGATGGGATTTGTGGTTCCACCTCAGCTGGAGGGATGAATTTTGCCTACCCCTGCTCTAAAGAATGCCTTGACATACAATCAGTGTTCTTTAAAGAGGCGTGAAAATGGAATTGACACTCCGAACAACACACCCACGTCCCGATGGAGCAAAGAGCATGATCAAGATTGCTGCAAGTATTGTATAATTGCTCAGCGACTGTTTTTTTCCCTTTTTTATTTATTCCTCTTATATTTTTTACTGTGTGATTTCCATTACATACCTTTTGAGATGTGCCATGTGTACATACCACGTGTATACAACAAACTGTACACTGAGTGGCCAGATTATCATGACCACCCCATCAGTACTTCGTTGGGCCACGAGATGACTCCATGAGATGACTTCGTTGGGCCGCCTCGTGACTCCACGAGATGTTGAAAGGTGATGCGAGGAATCTGACACTGCACTGTTGCCCTTCTGTTGTCTTGTACCAGTCTTGCCACTCTCCGTTCTGCCCTAACATTGACTAGTCGCTGGCGGCCACAATTCGCACGTTCAGACCCAGATTTTCGGCTGACAGTCCAGTCTGTAAACACTTTAACAACAGCTGCTCTTGAACATTTAACGAATTCTGCTGTTTTGCTGATACTCGCTCCATGGCTCCGATCGCCAACAATCATCACACATTCAAAGTATGTTAAATTGCGTCGTTTACCCATATCTTCAGAAAAAAATCACTTCTACATTTAACAAATTCTGCTGTTTTGCTTATATTCGCCCCATGGCTCCGAGCGCCAACAATCATCCCACGTTCAAAGGCTGATAAATCCCGTTGTTTACCCATATCTTCAGAAAAAAATCACTTCTACTGTCGCGGTAAACAACCTGCTTCCCTATTTATAATGGTCTGGCCCTCTAGCAACTTCAGCGCGAAATTATAGCTAATTTGCCTACAAACGTCAGGTGGTCATAATAATCTGCCCACTCAGTGTATATACTGCAATGGTTCAATTTAATATTATTGATCGGTTATCCATTATTGATTTTTCAAACTATTGCACCTATAGCTACTGTGAACCACAATAGTGTGTTTAAAAAAAAAAAGGTTGTTTCCAGTCAAGAACTTTGTATCCTTCTGTGGATTATCTTTTAAAGCTCAATACCAGTTTATTAGCCTGGATGTACTGTATAAGTAGCATGAGCTTCTAGCACCTTTCATACAGGCAGTAATATAGTGCATATGTATGTCATGTACAGAAGATCTAGGATTATCATACCTACAGAAAGTGTAAGAAACACTGACATACAATATCTCCTAATAAACAAAATGGATGCATGTGCTTGTTCTCAAATCCATTATACCTAATTACTGTCTGGGTTTCATATCCAGAAAAGCAGAGGAGCACTGTTCAGTTGGCATCAAGTGCGTATTATTAAATTTGTCTGTGTCTTTACTGAACCTGTTTGCAATACAAACTAATAAACACCTACAAGTGAAGGTTTGGAAAGAGGTCTGAATCATGCTTTCTTTTTATGTGGAAAAGTCTTTTGCACATTAGTACAAAATAAAATGTTTTTTTTTCTCTTTGTAAACTAGGAAAATTTCCAGTCAGTCCAAAGTTGGCAATTTTGGAATACTTGAAAAAAACTCATGGAAATATTGTCATTATTTGATACAGCACAGCTTTAATGAGTAGAACAATGATGTATAATGTTGTTTATTTTGCTCAGCCTCTTGACTGGGTGTCTTTAGTTGCACACCATAAAAAAGTTACCGTGCTTATACTGCTCTATTTGCATTTTTCAGAAGGGCTATGGTCTCCAAAAGTATGTCAGCTGCTCACTTTGCATCAGGTCTGCTTTAATTGAACAGAAGCATTTACTGCAGCCTAGGCAAAGGGTAATTCTGGTCTACAGTAATTTAATGAGCTGTGTATGACGATATGGCATAACAAAATTGCCTGTAGGGACAAAGGTTGGCATTATAGATATACAAGGAGTGCCAGTATAAGTTGGTTAAAATGAGTACAAAGGGGCCGACTATGATGAATTAGTCAACACCCCTCTATCAAAGTACAATTGAGGAAACCATGTCTAAATAATGTGGATATATGGAGGAGGTGGATCCCCATTTCACCACCATCTTATTTTCTCTGATTTTATATTCTGGCCCTGTTGTGTCCTGAGCCAGAAGAGGACAAAATTCAGTATATAAAGTATTAACACGCTTTCCCGGCCTCCATCTGGCCGCTTCACCATCCCAGTCTCCATACTGCAGAATTGAAGGAGCAAGGATAGTTACAGCATGAATGCCAAAATGAATGAACGAGAAATAGGTGTTTCTCTCCTACTTTACTAGTGGATGCTGATATTTCTACAATAAAGTATAAATTCTCTTTTACTGGGAACTGCTGTTTATATGTCATAGGTATTCCATGTTGAACCAGTAATGTCATATGATATTACCATCAGTCTTAACCCAATAATATAGTCCTCTGTATTTCCAGTTTAATGTTCCTGCTAGCTACTTATGCAGATCATACATTTCTGTAATTACACATAACTATTTTCTTCTTTGAACCACTTTGCTGAGAATAGTATAACAACAAAACACACATTGATTATTGTAATAAGGGATACAAATCTTCATCAGCTGGAGGGTGATGTGACTAGACAAGAGTTATTCTGTCTGCTTACACAAATCCTGCTTGGTTCATTCCAGTATTTTTCTTATTTATTTGTTTTGTGCAGGAATGGAATTTCATGAGGACTTGCATAGTCTGGGGACAAAAGAAGGACTAAAAGGAAGAAAACTAAGTAAAGCAATAGAAAGCTTTGCCTGGAACATCACTGTATTGAAGGTAGGTGGCGGAGTCCATGTGGCAGCTCATTGCATAAAGTATTTTGTGAAACAGAATAAATGAGGCACATGCAATGGATCCAATGCTCATATATAATACTTTTCCATCAGATATTTAAAGCTTGATTTGTGTAATGTAAATATTCCTCTAAATGTGAGCTTCAGTTCTATGCTTAATAGATGATAGGACTGCTTGGCAACATGTGTGAATTTGTGAAGCATTCCATAGAGAGAGCTACGCAACTTTATATCTGAAACCATAGAATACTGGTGACTTTAAAATCAGTGGCGGATTGCTACAGACATACCATTTTAGGTGAAACAAATTGTTGGATGAGGTGGTCTGGAAGAGAACAGTAATTGCATCGTCCAGCTGTAATCGGCAGTTCCCATAACTTAGGGAAAAGGCACAATACATATAGTGCTACTTTTGGAGGACCAAAGGGTGGAGGAACCATTTTGGGTAGCAGAGGTAAGGGCTAATAAGGCACATGAACACAACCTTGAAACTTCCAGCATTTCGATGGTACGGTTTGAGAGAGGAATTTTCTACTGCTATGACCAGTTATGGAGCAGTGGAGCAAGTATCATCCAAAGGGACATAGATTGCTGATGTAAACCTACAATTGATGTGACACCATATGAGTCACTTTAATGCTCAGACAATCCCACCATATATTCTTGATAATAGCTATAGCACTACTGCTTCCGAAACATGTGTCTGAGACACCAGGTGAACTTAGCTAATCTTTGGGGTACCATATGCCACGCAATAGTAATTTATATTTTGCCTCGATTGACCTGCTCCCTGGTGTTTGAATCCAATCTTTCTGCCCTTTCTTTCTTGACTAAGTCTTCCTCCCATTGTGTAACATATTGGAGAGCATTCAGAAAATTAGCTTCTAAAAGTCAATAATTTATTATAGATATAATACCTTTAGCTAAGAGTTTTTTTTATACATATACTGAGTGGCCAGATTATTATGAACACCCCATCAGTACTTCGTTGGGCCACGAGATGACTTCGTTGGGCCGCCTCGTGACTCCACGAGATGTTGAAAGGTGATGCGAGGAATCTGACACTGCACTTTTGCCCTTCTGTTGTCTTGTACCAGTCTTGCCACTCTCCGTTCTGCCCTAACATTGACTAGCCACTGACGGCCACAATTCGCACGTTCAGACCCAGATTTTTGTCTGACAGTCCAGTCTTTAAACACTTTAACAACAGCTGCTCTTGAACATTTAACGAATTCTGCTGTTTTGCTAATACTCGCTCCATGGCTCCGAGCGCCAACAATCATCCCAAGTTCAAAGGCTGTTAAATCGCGTTGTTTACCCATATCTTCAGAAAAAAATCACTTCTACTGTCGTGGTAAACAACCTGCTTCCCTATTTATAATGGTCTGGCCCTCTAGCAACTTCAGCACGAAATTATAGCTAATTTTAGCTAATTTGCCTACAAACGTCAGGTGGTCATAATAATCTGGCCACTCAGTGTATATTTTCAAAGGAAGTTAAACTTTTGAGTGAGTGTTTAGTTGTTTATGCAGATTTTTCCTCTTCCATTGAATTTTAAATCTGCATTGAGTTTTTGAAAGACACAAAGCAATGAAAACAATTAATGCAAATTCATTTAAATAACGCATCCTTACTGAATATTTTCACTCCAATTTTGCAAAGTGCACCATTGAAGCATCTCTCTGAATTTTGATAGCATCTGACGGATATTTTAATACTTTTAATCTAATGTCCAAGCAGTATGTAACGTGCTCACACTTTGTGAAAAGGCTCCCCAAAGAGCAGTTAACTGTAAGATATCATTATCTGCATTATGTGTTTTACCTTTCCAACTCAGGATGGAAGTTTGTAATGGTTAGGCAGTACAAGAATTTGTTCCTGACATTTAAATATTGCAATGTATTGATGTGTGACAGACTCATTTTCTGCAAAGGACACACTTTTCAATCAGTTGAGATCCTCTATTATATGTAGAAATGTGTCAATTAAAGGCAGCATTTCTTGGCCTGATATTAATCCACATTCTTTTTCATAAGTGAAATAGAGCAGTTTCATGTTTATTTTAAATACTTAAGTGGATCATGTGGTCTTTCTTGTCTAGAGAGATCTGCTTTAGATCATTCCACTGTTTTGTATATATGGAGCCTAGAGTAATGTAGATTTATATGCATAGAAATATATACAAGGTTTATTCATGTTAAATACCATAACCATTGCACTTTCATTAAAGTGCAACACCAGACAAAACTTTTGCTTCACAATTGAATAGAGTGGGAAGTGATACTGCTTCCGACAGAATTTTATTGCTGTCTGTGTTTCCAGTGGGAGAAAATCACACTCACCTTAAAGAAGAACCCCAGGAAAAAAGAAGTCTCTAACCGTTTCGCTGTAAGCAGACTCCGGGCTGCTCTGGCCAGATATAAATAGTGGTAGCAATAGAAAAAAAGCCAACACCATTTAGGAAAAAACAAGGTAAACCAAAAACAAAAGCCCTCCATCCCTTTCCAGTTAATTAAATCTCACAAATGAATCTTTAAGGGTCATGATCCACACTGGGTGTTCTGATCATTAAATCTTCACAGATAGGAGATTTAGGGAAACAAATGTCAGTGTTCTTCATTCTGTGGCTTCGGTGCACAGAGCGAATGGATCTAATAGATATTTTAGTACTGGAATATGGGATTCTGGCAGATTCTAACTCTCCAGTTCCCACACTTAATTATTTCATTGATTCCTAGGATACATGTATTAGCCTTTGCTACTATGTTTCCCATGAATCAGTGAAAAATGTAACCAATCAGAGCTGAAGAACATGAGCCTAGGAATCTCCCAGAGTCCCATGTTCTTGTACTATAATGAATATATATATATATGTATTCATGTGATGAAACAAGGCATGGGATGAGATCATTGAGGTTTATATATTTTAAAGTTTTACTAATGCAATAAAAACGTACAAGAGGCAAGTTATTTATTTATGCCTAATATTGTAGTTATATGTTATATTTATTTTTACCACTACTTACCGTAAAGTAATGGATTGAATTAATGTAGAACAATCTGGTCCAGGGTATGTGAAGGACATAGAAATCCCCATGCACCTCCTCCAGGCCCATTAGCAGCAGGAGACCTGGTGCCAATCAGCCTGTTTATAGAGAGGGCTGACCAGCCCCCCCACTTTATGAAATGGCATAAAAACAGAAAGGCTTCTGCAAGCTTGATGCCTTGTCACTACAGGGATATTAGCCCTTAGAGACATCTCTCATCCTACAATTAAGTTCACATATACTATTATGGTGTGTTGGACAATTTATATAGTCAAAAGAACAAGTTTAATTTGTCAGTTCAGTAACGGCCAACTATGCTGCTAATTTATATGTCATGATTCTAATAAAGCATGATGGGAAGCAGATATTGGTGGGGATAAAAGTGTCACAGAGATGGAATAGGTGATAAACGTTTATAAACTAGGGAAATAAAAAACAGAGTTCTTAGGAGATTTCACAATTTTCCACTAAGTTGTAAGACCAGAAAAGGATTAAAGTGTGGTTCAGTCTTTGCTATTGGTATCAAACAGCATGTTTTACTGAAGTAGCGCTATAAATAAAGAATACTTTTTGAGCTTTGTTGCACACACTATTGGCTCTACTCCCTCGCATTCTTTTTTTTTTCTTTAGCTGCAGTATGCTTCAACTGCCCACCTTTTCTGTGCCTGCCTGAAATTCTGTGTATCATGCCAGTACTAAAACAATACATGCTATATATGCCTTTAGTCAAATTAGTCATCTGCTGGAGGCAGCAATGCTAAATATGCCTTTTGTCTTTGGGCACTTTATTTAACATCTATATTCTATGAAGAAAATTGAGCCAGAGGGAATGTGCTTGTTAGCAAATACTACTTAGGTCACAAATACTAACAGTGCCTTGAACTGAATTCATAAAAAAGTTGTCACTCTGTAAGGGGAGGAGTCACTAAGAAGGAATGAGAGGGGGTAAAGCACAAGAAGCCAGAAACAGGACTTTTAATATTTGGGAATAAGAATGTTTGTTCCTTAGTCTATTTTCCCATTTCAGCTCTGACTGTACTCAAAGTGAACCCGACTTAGCCTAAAATGTTTCTAAGGTAACAACAGTCATGTAAACGAAGTAAAGTTCCGTATTTCATAAATCAGAAATAAGCTCCACCCCCTGGTATTCAGCTGTCAAATGCTGGAGCTTCTACATCCATTGAAGTGCTAGCATTTGACAGGTTATGGGCCCCAGAGCCAGAAGAGGGCAGGGTTTAAAGAAGAACTCTAGGTAGAAGAAATCTTAACCCTTGCATTGAGGCTACCCCCGCACTGCAAGGCTTAAGTGCTTATTTTCATCTAGGAGCAAAAAGAACAACGTTATATTCACCTGATCCTTGCAGATGGCTGGCTGTTAGAATGGTCCCTGCAGCCTCTCTCCCCCTCCGCTCCAGCGGTCTAAAATCCTGAGTCATCAGTCCTATACAGTGTATAGAACGTAAGGATGCTGACAGACATGCCATTGCTGGAGCGGAGGAGGAGTCAGCCTGCACAGAGCTATCTAACAGCCAGCTGGCTGCGAGGTTCGGGTGAGTATAACTGCTATTTTCGCTCCTACATGAAAACGAGCACTTAACCTTTGCAGTGCAGGGTTAGCCCCACTACAAGGGTTAAGATAATCTTTCCAGGAGTTCTTCTTTAATCTCCACTGTTGCAGAAGTCATGGCTCCATGTACATCCTGGATCTAAAATCCATATTAATATGAATATTCAATATTCCATATTTACCTGACTAAAATAAAAAAAATAAAAAAATTCTTGTTCAGCCTTGTTGTAATAAATAAAGAAATATATACACATACACTATACATTCCTTTTAAAAGTAAAACTCCATCTCAACAACTGGCAGTGAGCATTTTTGAAAGTTAAATTGATGAATCTGTTAGGACTAGAAGAAAAGATTAGGCTTGTATTGTGTTTATACTGCAGCTGTTATAGAAAATGTACTCTTAAGGTGCCCACACACCTTGCGATAATCGTACGCTAATCGCTGGAAAGGTAGAAGTTGGATGGATCAATAAATTATAAACTAAATTGTGCAATAATAAACACTTCCTGGTTTGTCAGCTGTTATCTATGTGTTCTAAACAAATATGGAAGAAACAACTGGTTCCCACTTGACTACATATCAGGGATCATTTGAGAAACCATATGATCAAACAAAATACATATTCTTCAAACAAACAAGAGTAAAGTATAAAAGTCAATTTATTTCAAGAAAATATATAGCCATAATTTACAACATGTGCACACAAATAGGCCTATATAGAAAAAAATCATACACATGTCCTCTGTTAATACTGTATATACGGTATCCGCGTGGTGGGTGGTGTTAATCAATTGTTTTAATCCATGACTCATAAAACTCTAAAATCAGAGATTAGGACAATAGGCACTGGATGTAATATAGTCTACTGGGTATTTAATCCAATATAAGGTTTCGGAGATAGGTGAATTTGTATTCACTGAAAAAAGCCTCAATGGACTTGATTATATGTGAAGGTGAGTTAAGCTGTGCGTCCTGAGGTGCTTCCTGTGAAAGCACTCTGCTACACAGTGTATATCACTACCGTTGCATATGCGATTTTTCTTCATCAATTATAAGATGATTTTAAAGACAAAAGTTGTAAACCACCAGTGGGAATGACTACAGTCTGAATAAGCATAATTATATATGCAGGTAAGTGGTTGTACGTCCTCAGGTGCTTCCCATGAAGGCACCCTAATACACAGTATTTCCCACTTACTTGTGTATGGAAATTTCCTTCCTCAGTTGCAAGAAGACTTTGAAAGCAAAAACAGCAGAACACCAGTAGAGTGACATGCAGATCCACTTTGACAGAAATGTTTGATAGTGGAAAAATCATATTCTCTAAATTCAGTCTGGTGTATAGTCACTATTGAAAAGGAAGGAAACAAGTTGAAGTGGATCTCACCAATGATGTCCATTCATCCTGAAACTCCTATGTCTATAGTAATCAACGTTGTTACTGTTGTCTACATGAAAACCGCAGTTTTGGAATCACCACACCAGATGAACGGCCATGAAATGCTGTACTTTGAATAGCTAACGCGTTTCATTCTGTATAAGTAATTCCAAAAGATGTCACCAGCACTCCAAAAGTAGATTCAATATATTTTAATGACAACGGTCATTCAAAATCACAAGTACTTTCGGGGCCACGTTGGGTCCCCGTCATCAGGCTGAGAATAACACACTGTGCAACCCTAGGAGATCCGGTAAGGAGTGCAGGAAGATACACACAATTTCATTCTGTATAAGAACTTGCTGAGAGCTAGTACAACAGTTCGTTTGAAGAATATTTATTTTATTTGATCATATGGTTTTTCAGCTGATCCCTGATGTGTAATCAAGTGGGAACCTGTTGTTTCTTCCCTAAAGAATGGTTATAATTGCTGGAGTGTTTTTATTTATGTTTGCTTCTCCCATTGGGGAGATTTGCCTTAACTTTCACAGGAAGTAAGCAGAATTTCCCCGAATAGTGGACACACACGGCGGTAAAAAGTCTGAGCTATTTGAATCCTGCTCCAATATAATTACTTTTGTGTCAATTATACTATGCACAACATAAAAATGAGTTTTAATATCTAGGCACTGTATGTTATTCCATCTCTGCTAAATGTATTAACATGCTTAATAACATTAAAAGTAGTGTGACTGTCAATGCGAGAAAGTTCTCCAGCCTGAGATAATTAATCACATTTTCTCAATGCCAATGAGATTGCCTTTGCTGAGTGAATTACGGTAACTAATCACGATTCTTGCTGCAACTGTTTTCTCAGATTCGTAATCCAATCAGTTTTTAAGCCTCTTTGTAAAATAGCACACTTTAACCCCTTCGTGACTGACGACGTACAGTGCACGTCGCCAGCATCGGGGCTGTTTAAACAGACTCCCGGTGACTTTTGCCGCCGGGACTCTGTTTAAACTTGTAGAGCCGACTGTCGGCTTCACAACAGAAGCGATCCTGGCGACTTACCTGTCGCCAGATCGCTTCTGCGTCCTGAAGAAGGGGCCGCCCCCCCCCCGCCGGACACCCCTGCCGTGCTTCCCGGGCTTTGTTGCCCCTCCTACAGGCCCGGGACTGATCTTGGTGTCCGCGGGGAGCTGGGGAGGAGGTCGACGAACTTCCGTTCATCGATCCCCTCCCCGTTCTATGGGACCGGGAGCTATGCAGATTGCATCACTTCCGGTCCCTGGGCTGTCAGTTCTGGGCTCCTGGAGCCCAGCTATAAGCTATTGAAGTGCAATCTGCACTTCAATAGCTTATTTCCAGTGTAAAGGTGACACTG
>NW_017307253.1:443483-456240 GCF_000935625.1 Nanorana parkeri
ATCTGCACTTCAATAGCTTATTTCCAGTGTAAAGGTGACACTGGGGGTCTTTTGGACCCCCAGCATCACCTTAAAGAGTACCTGTCACCACCAGCTGCTATCACATGGGGGGGCTTGCAAGCCCCCCCATGTGATAGCAGTCAAAGTAAAGTAAACAAAACGTTTTTTAAATAAAATAAATCTAATAATAATAAAAAAATTAAAAGTCCCCCGCGAGCACGCGCGATGCTGCGTAAACACGCGTTGGGTGCGCCTACGTATGAAAACGACGAACGCGCTACACATGTTGGGTATCGCCGCGCACGCCGGAGTGAGAGCAATAATTCTAGGGCCAGTATTTTGGGGTATCTCTAAATTGATGACCTGTGGGGGCTTTTAAAGTATCTTCTATGGACTTTTTGGGGTACTGGGGTTTTTCGCCGTTTTACGGATGCACGCAATTTGTAACCTGGGCATGTTGGGTATCGTTTTACTCGTTGTAACCTCATCTTTTATATTTCATTAAAAAAATGGGTATTTTGTTGTGTTTTGGGGCATTTAATTAAATTTTTCACTAAATATTGGGGTTTAATAAGGAGTTGCGCTAATATTGCGCAACATAAAAATTTGCAACTACCACCATTTTATTCTATAGGGTCTTGGCATTCAGAAAATATATAATGTTGGGGGGTTTTAAGTAATTTTCAGGCCTAAAATGTGGAATATAACATGGGTACAAAAAAATGAAAAAAAGGCCTCAGTCATGAAGGGGTTAATCTCTTCACCTGATGTGTCTCTTATATTGAATTCAGGCGCATAAAGCCGAATTCGGCCAAACATACAGAAACTGCATATACCCTCCCCTCAACCAGTATTGGCAGAGATGGAATATACTTGATTGCCTGAAGCATACCAACAGAAGAGAAGAAAACTGTGTGCTTGTGTCAGCATAAACGCCGGGGGGGCAACCACATTGACGTACATAAAAAATGTAAGACTTTTTCCTGGAAACCCACAAAGGGCTTATAATAAAGAAGAATACAGAGGTTAATTGCAAGGTTATGTACACAAACTGTGGATGTTGTTAAAGTGCAACTTCAACTTTCTTGTGAAATCCTTGTATAGTAATACAGTAATAGTACAGTATTAATGAGTACATACCCAGGATTTAGGAAAAGATAACTTTCCAATAAATTATACAGAGTACTGCAAGAGGCTATGAAACCAAATAGAATTGGTAGATACTGTAAGGGAAGTTAAGAAAACAAACTGGCAAAAAAAGTGTAAATGGTTGTTAAAGTGAATGTTAACACTAACAATGAACTTCTGTTTGCTATGTTTTGGTCTGTTAATTATACAATTGAAAGAGTTCTGTTATATCTGCTCATTAAGTGCAGAAAATACCTAATGATCATGTCAGAAGGTCAGAGCTGTCCGGTGCACACTTGCAGTGTTATCTCAAGGATGGTAACTAGCCCTCCTAGTTCTTATCTTCGTCCACAGAACAATTAGCTTCCACAAATTAGCTTCCACAAAGCCTACCCACACACCCTATGTTTGGGTTGAAGACTTATGTGAATTGTAGTTCCACCCATGCCCTATGTACACAAGGATGAGACATAGAAGTCTCCTCCCGGCAGACAGAGCCACAAGCAATCTAGGCCTGTGATGGATGATGTCACTGGTGATAAAAATGTGTGATGAAGGATGGTGGGGCAAGGTAGGTGCTGTTTTCGGTTTAGGATATAGTAGGGAAAGGTTTTAACTTTCGTTCATTTTTGCTGTCTGTGTCTGGTGGAGGAGATTTCAAATCACTTTCAGTTCCGACCACACAAGAGAAAATGAGAGGCAATCTCTTCAAAGGGAAGGGAATTCCCCCTTTAGACATTTCCCAGTTGACCAGGTGTTCCCATTGAAAGATCTTCCCTCACCTCCTGTTCTGGTGACAGGTGTGAAGTTTGGATTTCCCATCACTTCAGTAACAATAGTCATCAGGACAAGGAGAGAGGGTAAATCCCCCCAGCACAGACACAGTGAGCTATAAAGACACTTTTGCTGATTCACCGATTCCGATGTATACCCTATACAGCGAATAATTTAAGTAGTATTAAACGCTCAAACTTTTTTCCAATAATGAATCCAGATCAAACCAATATTCGTTGCCCTGCAAATAGGGCTGCAGCTAACGATTATTTTCATAATCGATTAGTTAGCCGATTATTAGGTTCGATTAATCGGATAAAAAAAAAAGGCTCAATGATTTACTACTAGTTGCTATTGAGATTGTAATGGAGCAAGCTTGGCATGGTGGAAGTAAAAAAAAGTGTGGTGTGCAATATAGTACATTATACTGCGGCGGAGTGCAGAATAGCAGCAGCTATAGAGGAATGCAGCAATAGTACATTATACTATAATGTACTATTGCTGGGATCTGATGTATTCCTCTATAGATGGCGTTATTCTGCATTGCGCTGTATATAATGTATTATTGCTGGGATTTGTAGTCCCCTACAGCTGGTGGTATTCTGCAGTGCGCTGTATAATGATTATACGGCGAAATGCAGTATACCAGCAGCTATATAGGAATACAACAAATGCCAGCAATAGTACAATATTATACTATAATGTACTATTGCTGGGATTTGTAGTCCTCTGTAACTTCTGGCATTCTGCATTGCGTTGTATATAATGTATTATTGCTGGGATTTGTAGTCCTCTATAGCTAGTGGTATTCTCCATTGTGCTGTATAATGATTATACTGCGCAATGCAGATTACCACTGACCAGTTATTGAGGAACTACAAATCCCAGCAATAATACATTATACAGCGCAATGGAGAATACCACCAGCTATAGAGGAACAACAAATCCCAGCAATAATACATTATACAGGGTGTTTAATGTATTATTGCTGGGATTTGTTGTTCCTCTATAGCTGCTAATGTTCTACAGTGTGCCGCTTAAAAAAAAACACAACAGGAAACATTAAAACAGGAAACATTAAAATGCTCCCGGCCGATCTCGACTTACTTTACATTTTTTTTCAAACAAAATCATCATGTTTCTGAACAGCTGCTTCTAAGTCTCTCAGTTCAGCTTCCCTGAACTGCCTGTCCAGTAGACGTAGAAAGCCGAAGCTGGGAGAAGCCAGCCGTGATCTTACGGCTGGCTCCGGCCACTTGCAGAGAGATCAGTGTCCCTGGTTACCAGCTAACCAGGAACACTGATCTCCAGACAGCCCAACTCTCCCGGGTGCTCCAGGAGTCTCCCGCTCCCGACTGCCCAGGAGAGAAACACTGCTTTTTCTTTTTTTTTTTTACTCTCGTCAGAATAAAAAAAAATATCACCATAGGAATGCATTGCTAGATTCCTATTGGCTATTTCAATTTGCAATAGCCAATAGCAAACTAGCTATTGCACCCGCCCACTGCTGCTGTCAATCAGCAGAGGGGACCTCCAGTTCTCCATCAGGTCCCCACTAGTGATTGACAGCAACAGAGGGCGGGTGCAATAGCTAGTTTTTTTTTTTTGTCTTTTTTTGACAGCAGCAGAACCGCCGGCCAATAGAAAACAGTTGGGCAGAGCTAGCTGTCACTGCTAGCTCCGCACAATCATTTCCTATTTTTTTTCTACTTTTTTAACTATTTTTCTGTTCTGCTCGGTGCCTCTGAGGGAACGAGCAGAACATGTCGCTCAGCGGCATTCGGCTATTCACTCACTGCTGTTCGGCATCTGTAAGAATAGCCCGAACAGCAGTGAGTAGCCTGCCGTGGGGTTCGACTCAGCCGATCCAGATTTTGGATCGGCTGAGTCGAACTCCTTCTGCACTTCAGGTCGGCCGAACATGCTGAGCATGTTCGGCTGACCCGAAGCCACCCGATGTACGGCTGAATTCAGCCGATATACAGCTGAAATCAGCCATACCAGCCTGAGTGAATAGCTTAGTGAATAGACCCCTTAGTGATTTATTCCAGCTTTGAGTCCTTATTATTACCCATTATGTTTAAGCTCTGAAGAAGGTGGAGGCCTTAGAGCTCCCAAAACAGGTGTGCTGTTCTGTGTTGTCAGTTTAATACCACTAGTATTATTAAACGTTTTAGTGCTCTTGGACTGTTTGTTTGAGCTCTCCAAAACCTGCCATAGGTTCCAACCTTTCCCTACTGTATCTAAAATGTAAAAAAATGTTTTGGCTTTAGATACACTTACTTTTTAAACCCGCAAATAAAAATGTAATATAGTATAATGCAGTCCTTAGATGTGGTGGCTTCATTAGTTTTTTTTTTCAAGGATATTTTTAGCAAGTACAGAAAGTACCTGTTGATTCTGACAGAAATGCAGTGTCCTTGTCACTTCCTGTGAGCTGAAAAGACAACAAAAACAATCTTCTTTTTCTTGCGTAAAGTCAACTACAGTGTAATAGAGATGAACAAAGGCAGACATATTTGAAGTCCACCCAGTGTGACAACCAGGGCTCCCTCAGTAGATACAATGGAGAACTGAGTGCAGCAACAAAGGGACAGGATATGTGTTATTCACAGAATTATCCAATGAAAATAAATGTAAAAAGTCTGATAAAGAAAACAAATGCAGCCACTACATCTAAGGACTAGTAAGCTGCAATATATGACTTTTGGGGGGGATTTAGATACACTTACTATATTGTAGCCATACTGGGCAGAATTAACAGAATGTCCCTTTTTCGTCATGTAAGGCTTTAGGCATAAGTCTTTTTTTACGTTTCGTTAACTCATTGCATTCGTTGCTCATCTGACTTTGCTATGTAGCAACATAATTAAGATGTGATAATCAATATTGTCATGCAAGTATTATCACTGGCATAAATACATTTTTACTTTATGAAAGTCATTTTCTCAAGTGTCCAACTCTCCTGGAACGCAGACAGCTATAGTTACCATATCAATACTGCCTGTTAATGGATCTTGTTGGAGAAAGCAGCCATATAATATCAGAGACAAGCTGGAGTGCTGACATAATCCATAGGTTACATCTATGTTAGGGGCTAGCAGCATTCTTGCGCGTCAACACTTCTGTGTTCATATTGATTACAGCTCTTATAATCAAATGCTTTGTAATAGTTCAGTACCTTCATCTTACCAATATGTTGTCAACCAATGGCTACACAGATATCTGCTGAAGATTTTATTTTTCAGGCAGCTTTCCTATCAGACTTTTTTCTTTTTTTTTTCAAAGTAAAATACAAAACACTGGGGTTGATTTACTGAAAGGAATAGAGCATGTTTAAGTAAAAGTGTAGGTTAGCTTACATAAGTGAATGAGGTGAAGCTATGTTGTCACCTATTCCTCCAGTTATGTGGAAATAATGCAAGAATTCTTTTTGTTTTCCTTTAATTTCCCTCTGCAGGAGATTTACTAAGCTACGTGAATATTCTACGTAAATAGCTATAACTGCTGCCATAGCCATTTTATTAAAGTGTATGTAAACTTTTAAAATGATCTACTGCTTGCCCCATATTGATCTGTTAAATATATTATTGAAAGTGTTTTGTTATAACTGTTTGATAAATGCAAAACATATTCCTGTTAGTCATGTCAGAAATTCAGAGTGGTCTTGTGCATACTTCCTATCTTTTGCTTTCTCAAATAGCCTGCTTAGCCCTCCCAGTTCTCATCTTAAGACTATAGATCAATTAGCCTCTATGTTGTGTAGAATAGACTAATGCAAAACATGTAGTCAGGAGCCAAGTGCATTTCTGGCACAACAATAAGTATTTTTCTGTACTTGCAGGGTCTTTAACTGCCTCCGTGCCGGCCGTAGCAGAAAAACGGCCGGCCAGGACCTTACTAGATCTGAGCAGGCGTCTTTAGACATCCCGCCCCGCCCCCCGCTCAGGCGCGCTCCCAGCGCGATCACGACCCGGCAACTGTGCCCGCACTGTCCATTGGACAGTGCTGTTTCTAAAACAAGGTATAGAGCCAGTAAAATCGGCTCTATACCTTGCCATCTAGCTGTGACAAATCACAGCTGTCACAAAAGTAAACAGAGGCTGCAGTTTGCAGCCTTGTCACTATCTCCTCTATCTCCTCTCACACACATAGTTTGGTTGTGAGAGAGAGGAGATAGAAACTTCACAGATCATCCACAGTAAGCATTTAAAGCATTTAAAGTGATACACACTGATATAGAGCTGCAGCTAACGATTATTTTCAAAATCGATTAGTTAGCCGATTATTAGGTTCGGTTAATCGGATAATTTGCATTGTGTTGTGGTATTGCTGCTGGGATTTGTAGTCCCCTATACAACGCAATGCAAAATACCACCAGCTATATAGGAGTACAACAAATCCCAGCAATACATTATACATACAGTGTGTAATGTATTGCTGGGATTTGAATTCCTATGTATAATATACAGCACAATGTACCATCAGCTATAGAGGAATACAAATCCCAGCAATACATTATAGAGCACCCTGTGTGGGAAATTGCAGGCTTACCTGAGCAGTCTTCCAGCAACTTGCTTCTGAGATCGGACCTGTCTATCGGCGGCTGTCATCACCCCATGTGGAGCTGTGAACAGGGCCAACTGTTAGGAAGCCGATTAATCGATTATTGAAAAAGTTGACAACTTTTTCAATAATCGATTATGTCGATTAGTTGTTGCAGCCCTACACTGATACAATCTGATACATTGCTACAGTACAGTGTCAAAGTGTCAATTCAGTGTCATCTTTGAGATTCACAGTGTCAGTGCCATTCACTGTCATCAGTGTGATTCATAAGTTATTATTGCAAGTCGGTATCATCAGCACAATTCACAGTGTCAGTGCGTTTTCAGTATCGTCAGTGCCAGTCGCATTGTCATCAGCACGATTCACAGTATCAGTGTGTTTTCAGTATTGTCAGTGCCAGTCGAAGTGTCATCAGCACGATTCACAGTATCAGTGCGTTACATTGTCTTCAGTGCCAGTCGTAGTGTCATCAGCACGATTGACAGTTTCAGTGTCATCAGTGCCACATTTGCAGCACATATCATCAGCACTCAGTGCCAGCAGAACACGCCAGTATCTACCACCGTGCCAGCCTACACGCACCGATTAGCGTGTGACGCTCACATAACCGGTACAGCACGTCCAAGTATCAGTTTCATCCAGTGCCCCCATGTATACGCACTAACAGAAATGTCCGAAAAAATTTACAGCAGCGAGGAGGCATTTCAAATCCTCAGCATGTCTGGTGAGAGTGACGGAGAGGCCTCAGATTCTGGATCAGAGTACGATCCTGTGGAGAGCAGCGGTTCAGTATCCTCTGATTCAGAAGAAGAAGTTGTGCCCACTAAAAGAGCCAGGCGTGCTGTGCAACATCCAGCTGGCACGCAGCAGCCAAGCACTAGTACTGCCGCTCATCCCCAATCTGAGGCATCCACCAGTACCACCGCTCATCCCCAAAATCAGCCACGAAGAATCAGGCCCCAAAGACCACATACTAGTGTACATCCAGAGGCACTTTCAAATCCCTTGTGGCTACCCTCTAATTCAGCCGCACCGGTCATCCCCCCATTTATTGCCAATCCAGCAGTCCAAGTCGAAATGGAAAATGTTACACCAATACAATTTTTTTATTTGTTCTTCACTGATGAGCTCTTCAATTTGATTGTCACCCAATCCAACCTTTATTTTCAACAGTTCGTTGCTGGCAATCCTAATTCCTCCTATGCCAGACCATTTCAGTGAAGGCCTCTGACTGTTGCTGAATTTAAAACCTTTCTCGGCCTAACACTGAATATGGGACTCACCAAAAAAAAATTAGCTGAATGCGTACTGGTCTACAAACCCAATTCATCACATGCCCCTATATTCTGCAACCATGTCCAGGGCAAGATACAAAACCATATTGAGGTTTCTTCATTTCAACGACAATTTTACTTGCCCTCCCAGAAGTCACCCCACATATGATAGGCTCCAAAAAATTAGGCCACTCATCAATTTGTTTTCTGCCAAATTTTCTGAAATTTATACCCCCCAACAAAATATTTGCGTTTATGAATCCCTTATTCATTTCACAGGCAGGCTTAATATCAAACAGTATATCCCCAGCAAACGCGCCAGGTACGGGGTTAAACTGTACAAGCTTTGTGAAAGAGACACCGGATACACCTATGACTTCCGTGTGTATGAAGGAAAGGATAGTCATTTGGAGCCCCCTGGATGCCCATCATACATGGGAATCAGTGGAAGAATAGTGTGGAACCTCCTGTCACCCTATTCCACCAGGGATATCACCTCTATGTAGATAATTTCTACAGCAGCATACCCCTTTTCAAACACCTGTTCCTCCAAAAAAAACCCAGCCTGTGGTACAGTGCGATCAAATCGGATTGGCTTTCCCCAAAATATTGTCCGCAAGAAGCTGAAAAGGGGGGAGTCAGCAAGTCTAAGGAATGATGAACTTTTGGCCCTCAAATGGAAAGACAAAAGGGATGTCTACATGCTGTCATCCATCCACCCAGACACATCAGTAGAAATCCAAGGAAGATCTGGCATGTCCCAAAAACCACTGAGTGTCCACAAATATAATTTGTATATGGGTGGTGTTGATTTCAACGATCAGATGATGCAGCCCTACTTGGCAACCAGAAGATCCATTCACTGGTACAAAAAAGTGTCCATCTATCTTTTTCAATTGGCTATGTACAATTCTTACGTAATTTATAAGTCTACAGGAAGAGCTGGCTCTTACCTCCAATATCAAGAAGCAATTATTACATCCCTGATTTACCAGGAAGGCCCTGCTCCTGAAAGTCTTCAGTCTGATGCAGTCAGCAGGCTGCACGATAGACACTTCCCCGATAAGATTCCTTCCACCCAACTAGACCAGACACCCCAAAAAAAATGCCGCGTGTGTAGCAAGAAAAGAATTAGACGAGACACACGTTATTATTGTCCCAACTGTCCCTCAAAACCTGGCCTCTGTATCAAAGACTGCTTCCGCCTCTACCATACCTCACTGCAATTATAGTGTAGGTATGGTGAAGATGTTTATGGCTTGACTAGCTGTTATTTGCCTGTGCCTGATCTCCTGTGTACCGACTTCTACATGTCTGCCTGCTGCCCTGACTAATAGTTTGCCTGCATACCGACAACATCTCTGAATGCCTCCTGAAATGATCCTTGCATGTCTGTCAACCACGTCTCTGCCTGCCGCCTGAACTGACCTTGGACTGCTTACCGACCACGCCTCTGCCTGCCGCCTGGACCGACCCTTTGCCCACATACCGACCACGCCTCTGCCTGCCGCCTGGACCGACCATTTGCCCACATACGACCACGTCTTTGCCTGCTGCCTGAACTGACCTTGGCCTGCATACTGACCATGCCTCTGCCTGCCACCTGGATTGATCCTTTGCCTAAATACTCACAACAAATACTTTGCCTGCCGCCTGAAATGACCTCAGCCTGCTTACTGACCATGTCTCTGCCTGCCGCCTGAACTGAACTCGGCCTGCTTACTGAACTGAATGCGTACTGGTCTACAAACCCAATTCATCACATGCCCCTATATTCTGCAACCATGTCCAGGGCAAGATACAAAACCATATTGAGGTTTCTTCATTTCAACGACAATTTTACTTGCCCTCCCAGAAGTCACCCCACATATGATAGGCTCCAAAAAATTAGGCCACTCATCAATTTGTTTTCTGCCAAATTTTCTGAAATTTATACCCCCCAACAAAATATTTGCGTTTATGAATCCCTTATTCATTTCACAGGCAGGCTTAATATCAAACAGTATATCCCCAGCAAACGCGCCAGGTACGGGGTTAAACTGTACAAGCTTTGTGAAAGAGACACCGGATACACCTATGACTTCCGTGTGTATGAAGGAAAGGATAGTCATTTGGAGCCCCCTGGATGCCCATCATACATGGGAATCAGTGGAAGAATAGTGTGGAACCTCCTGTCACCCTATTCCACCAGGGATATCACCTCTATGTAGATAATTTCTACAGCAGCATACCCCTTTTCAAACACCTGTTCCTCCAAAAAAAACCCAGCCTGTGGTACAGTGCGATCAAATCGGATTGGCTTTCCCCAAAATATTGTCCGCAAGAAGCTGAAAAGGGGGGAGTCAGCAAGTCTAAGGAATGATGAACTTTTGGCCCTCAAATGGAAAGACAAAAGGGATGTCTACATGCTGTCATCCATCCACCCAGACACATCAGTAGAAATCCAAGGAAGATCTGGCATGTCCCAAAAACCACTAAAAAACCACTGAGTGTCCACAAATACAATCTCTATATGGGTGGTGTTGATTTCAACGATCAGATGATGCAGCCCTACTTGGCAACCAGAAGATTCGTTCACTGGTATAAAAAAAGTGTCTGTATCTTTTTCAATTGGCTATGTACAATTCATACATAATTTATAAGTCTACAGGAAGAGCTGGCTCTTACCTCCAATATCAAGAAGCAATTATTACATCTGATGCAGTCAGCAGGCTGCACGATAGACACTTCCCCGATAAGATTCCTTCCACCCAACTAGACCAGACACCCCAAAAAAATAGCAAGAAAGGAATTAGACGAGACACACGTTACTATTATCCCAACTCTCCCTCAAAACCTGGCCTCTGCATCAAAGACTGCTTCCGCCTCTACCATACCTCACTGCAATTATAGTGTAGGTATGGTGAAGATGTTTATGGCTTGACTAGCTGTTATTTGCCTGTGCCCGATCTCCTGTGTACCGACTTCCACATTTCTGTCTGCTGCCCTGACTAATAGTTTGCCTGCATACCGACAACATCTCTGAATGCCTCCTGAACTGATCCTTGCATGTCTATCAACCACGTCTCTGCCTGCCGCCTGAACTGACCTTGGCCTGCTTACCGACCACGTCTCTCTGCCTGCCGCCTGGACCGACCCTTTGCCCACATACCGACCACGTCTTTGCCTGCCGCCTGAACTGTTCTTGGCCTGCATACTCACAACAAATACTTTGTCTGCCGCCTGAACTGACCTCAGCCTGCTTACTGACCATGTCTCTGCCTGCTGCCTGAACTGAACTTGGCCTGCTTACTGACCACGTCTCTGCCTGAACTGACCTTGGCCTGCATAGTGACCACGTCTCTGCCTGCCACCTGATCTGACCTTGACCTGCAAACTGACCACTTCTCTGCCTGCCACCTGAACTGACCTAGTGGACCACATTTCTTCCTGCTGCCTGCAGTGACCCATCTGCTTGTCCAACTGACAATGTTCCATCCAAAACACCAGTCCCAGTCATCCTCTGCAGGCAACTGCACTTCTGGAATCAAAGGTACTGTTTTGTTTACCTTTTGTCAAGCTACCTTTACTTCCTGGTCACTGAACATAGCATTGTGTATAATTCCAGGGGGTTAGCCAAGTACCAGAACGTCTGCTTGGCTTGGAGGAATGGGGTCATACCATTACCCCAAAGTGCTCCATACCAAATACCATGGAGCACTTTGAAAGCTTTACGGTGTTTCATGGTAGACACACTCCTCTCTGTGGCTAGGCTGTGAAAAAATCCTCCGAAGGAGTTGTCCCCATACTCGGAAGGAGTAGCAGAATATGTTTTGGGGTGTAATTCTGAGTATGCCCATACTGTGTATAAGAAATATCTTATTAACTTACAACTTTGTGTGCAAAAAATACATTTCCATTTTCTTTCTTCATTTTTCAAAACTTGTGGCAAAAAAATGAAATCTTCAAAACACTCCCCATTCCACTTATTAAATACCTTGGGGTGTCTGCTTGCCAAAATGGGGTCATTTTCTGGACGTCTCTATTGTCCTGGCACTCCAGGGCCTCCAAAAAATGTAACAGGTAGTCGGGGAATCAGATGATTAATTTATGCCCCTTGACACCCTCATGGTGCTCCTTGGATGTTTGGCCCCTCTATGCGGCTAGGCTGTAAAAAAGTCTCACATGTGTGGTATCCTCATACTCGGAAGGAGTAGCAGAATGTGTTTTGGGGTGTAATTCTGTTTATGCCCATACTGTGTATAAGAAATATCGAATTAACTGACAAGTTTGTGTTCAAAAAATACTTTTCCATTTTCTTTCTTCATTTTTCAAAAACTGTGGCAAAAAAAAAATAGAAGTAGGAATGTTCTCTATAAAATGCTTTCATATATTTCATAGGCAACGTATTTCTGGAAAATGACTTAAATCATTTTGTATTATTGCCTCTATAGTGTACATTATTCTTTGCATCGTTCCAGTCACAGAATGTCTACAAAACCATTATAAGCTAAGCCTTTCTCATACTGGCAAGTTAGTGGTTCAGCAAAAATCATGCTTAATTTAAGCACTTGCAAGAACAAGAATGAGAGCACCATGATAAACTAATAGAAAAAAGGGTATTGTAATCTCTCAGCAAACCCTTAGCTCATCATCACCACCATTGTTCTGTCTGAGTGGAGGACAAGGAGATATAGTTCTGGCACACAGTGCCTGCTTCACAGAGCACGGCTTCAAATAAAGTACGTAATTACCGCCTGAGATCTGAAATAACACAGAGTTTAACTCTTAGCTTGTTTACACTGGTCAAAGGAAAACATTGTATTAACCTCTTGCCGTCCGCCCATAGTAAAAAAATCGGACGGACGGCATAGCTGCATTTGCGGGTTGCCGTCTCCAGACGGCAATTATTTTCTGCTCGCGCGCGCACGGGCAGAAAAAAGACCCGACCATTAAACACACCCGTTACCGGGTGTTTGACATATAGGCGATCGCGGCATCCAAAACACACCCCCCCCCCCCCCCCCTCCGCC
>NW_017307253.1:456468-473062 GCF_000935625.1 Nanorana parkeri
ATATAATAGCAATAACAATAAGTGCAAAAAAATAAATATAAATTAAAAAAAATAAAAGTAACATATAAAATAAAAGTCACATATAAAAAAAAGGGGGGAAAAAACCCCCAAAATGTTTAACCCCCCCACCCCCACATTTACGCGCCTATAAACGTAAATACGTGTCCGGTGCCCCAGCGCGCAAAAATTACAATTGCGCTACACATGTTACATATCGCCGCGAACGTCGCAGTGAGAGCAATCATTTTAGGGCCATCAATCACTGATAACACTAAACTGATGAGCGGTAACAGCTTTTAAAGCGTCGCCTATGGCCAATTTTGGGTATTATCGTTTTTTGTGGTTTCGCGCGTGCACGCAATTTTAAGGCTTGACATGTTTGGTGTCTTTTTACCCGACGTGACCCCGTCTTTTATATTTTACCAAAAAATTGGGTAATAATAAATGTTTTATCATTTAATATAGGGGAAACTGTTTTTTTTTTTAAATTCGGTAATTTTTCCTTAATATAGTAAAAAAATAAAAAGCCCAGTGGTGAATAAATACCACCAAAAGAAAGCTCTATCTGTCCCCAAAAAAGGGTATAAAATTAATTTCAGTACAGCGCTGCATGACGGAATAAATGTCAGTCAAAGTACCGCAGCGCTGAATAGTGATAAATGGCCTGGATGGGAAGGGGGTTTAACACCGCGGATGTCAACTGGTTAAAGAGTCAGGCCACTCAAAACTGAAATGTAAGTTTTTGGTAGATTCTGAAGAGATGAAAGTCTATACACCTTTTGTTGCTTCTATGTGGGGTTGCCACTGTCCCTGTTATGTTATTTTCTATTATGGAAATTACAGCAAAAGGGGTTGGAGCATGCAAAGGTTGGGAGAGCATTCACAATTCATACCAAAAGTATATTTAATAGGTGGAGCATGAGTATTGTGTAGAATGAGATGGGACATCTAGCTGACAGCCCCTGAATCTGAAACTGTATTTACCTACACAATGCAGTTTGAGCTTTGGCCACCCCCTGCTGCAACCCGCAGGGTAATGCATACGCCTTTCACATACTTGGACATCACTAGGCCTAGGGCACCTGGGGCACATGCTTCTGCCTAGTTCCCTGGGTATAGTAAGGTCAATAACAGTAATATTCTCTATCGTTGCTGGCCACACTGCATGGAGTGATACCTATGCTGACACTACCTGCATAGGTTTGTCCTGATGTCATTCTGCAGAGACCTGGAAACAGTAGAAAGTGGCATGGGACCTGTGCAACTTATTCTAAGGTCACTACTCAACACTGGTGATTTTCCTGGCTCCCGTTGACCACCAGCGCTTAGGGCAACAGCCACCAACTTCAGCAGCCACTAATTACTAATCACCAAGTTCAGGAGGCACTCACCACTGACCACCAACAAACAGCGGCACTGACCACAAATGAAATGGGTACTCTACACTGAACAGTATACACTATGCTGTATGTTGCATGTTATAACATTTATGTGTGTCTGTAAGCCTGTTGCTTGTGCAGTTTCTAAGGCATATGTTGTGGGTACATGAACTGGAGCATATGTGTAATGTATAAAGGAAGTAGACGCAGGTTCTATTTAACCATTCCCCTTTAAACCACTCCCATTGTTAGATTCTATCTGGCCACACCCACCTTTTGCAGCAGTATGCTCTGCACAATCTCTTTCCTCTGTGTGCTCCAAGGGGCCCCAGATCTTTCATAAGCCATGTGATGCCCCTGACTAGTATATGAGCATGGGGTGGGTGAGCAGAGCTCTGATGTTGTCCTAGACCATTAGGGAAAGGCAGCATTCCTACTGTGTACCGCTTACTACCTGGTCACTTTTTGTATGTTTTGCTCACTGGTCGTACTGGGATAAGCTTTAGGGCTGCAACTAATGATTATTTTCATAATCGATTAGTTGGCTTATTATTTTTTCGATTAATTGGATTAAAAACAAAGATTAAATACCATCTTTTATTTAAAATAAAATACACAAATGGAGTGTTACAAACATAAAGTTTACTTCAGAATAAAACTGCATGCACAATTTTTTTGCAATCGCACCACACTGGAATGCACAGCATTGCGGTACCACGTTCCAGTGTGGGAGATTGCACTGTGGGTGGGAGGCGCGCTAGACATTTTTAATTTGTTTCATGGATTTAAAATAATCTGAATTAAAAACTGCAAGCCAATAAAATACCCAAACTTTTATTTAAAATAACACACCAAACGGGAGAATGCAGAGTCACAGCCTGACAGCGGTCTCTCCTTCCCGCTGGGTACCAGCTGCAGCGTTCTCTGTCCCCACCAATCCCCGCTGCCTCAACGATACGACTCTCATTATCAATTTTCATTGATTAAATTGATTAGTTGTTCCAGCCCTAGTAAGCTTTGTCTGTGTAATGGTCTTATGAGCCTGTGTGAATGAGGTTTTGTGTTGCATTAAAGGACATTTCATCTTTAGGACAGGGTGCAGGCCAAAGTGCAAAAGATATCGCTCTCCGTAGTTGAGACCCAAATCTGACAGAAATGTCTGGTCTGGATGGGTGCTGGTTGCCCACATCTTTCATGTGAATATCGAAGCAAACATTTTGTAGTTGCACCAATCAATTTAAAATATTTGGAATTAAATATTTGAATGATTACTTCTTCCATCCTCATGGTCCCTTTGCATCTTGTAAAGTAGCCAGGGCTCCAAGCTTCTTCCCATGATGGACTACAATCTCAATACAAATTAGTAAACTAAACATGAGATTGTAGTCCATCAGGGGCGGTAGCTATTTTACAACACACACAGGGACCATGGGGAACAAAAATAGCCACCCTCCAGAAGGAAGGACAGTGTCAGTATGAATCCAGAGATGATTTGAGGATCTACAGCTGAGTGATACAGAAATAAGCTACATTTTTGTTAATAGTTAGGGTATATGAACACATTTTTAAGATTTAAAGTTTAGTGTCACTTTAAGCAAATTACCTTCTGATAGCTACCCTATACAGTCAAAGTAACCCTTTAGAGAAAAAGAAATTAAGCCTTTTACTAGATAGCAGGCAAAGTAAGGTGCACCTGTTACGTCTGCCTCACACCAATGTCAGTATCTGCTGTTGGACCTCCATAAAGCTCTATGCAACTTTATACTTGCTCATAAAGCGCAGGGCTGAGTAAACTTCCCTTGCCCCCCATGTGACATGGCTTAGGTCTGTCTTGGCCTCTTTTACAGGAAGCACTGCATTGTGGGATTCGGGGAGGCCAAATATGTGTGTGTCCATACCTAGAAATATGAGTACTCTTGGCTCTGTAAGGAAATCTTGTGTCTGCTATGTAGTGGCAAGCTTAGTTTGTTTTTTTCCTACTGGCTTAAGTTATTGATGTTAGGTGTCTCAGACTGCTTGGGAGATTGAAATAAATCTCACAAAAAGTCTGAAAACCAAAGAGCAACCGAATTTTCTGTCACTGATACCATCCTAGTCTTTAATCTTAGTAGAGTAGCCTTGTCACCAAGCATTTGTCCTTTACATTACATTACAAATATTTGAAAAATCTCTGACATTCCATAAAGTCCTTATTACACTCAGTCCAGTGACAAATAGTTCAGGAAGAAATACAGCAAATAAAAAATATTTAAACTCCTAGAAAAAATGTAAACCGGAAGAGTTGATTACATTCTGAAATGTGTATTTAGGATTTAAAATACCAAAATGGAAGAATGAAATAAAATGAAACTGAGAAAAGAATAAAAACTTTGACAAATTGAAGAAGCCTCTTGTAGTTCTTCATGCCCTTTACTACAAGAGAAGAAAACTGCTTCAGTCTGTAGAGGTTAAACTGAACAGTAATTTATGTGTACAGCTCTGGAAAATCACAGATGGAGTGCAGTTTGTTATTATGCGCTTTTATATATACAGGAGGATAATGACTGGAGAGTGTAACAATAAGAAATCCAACTCATTTTGTACTCTTTTTAAAATAACAGAGTAGCACACAGCCACATGTATTCACAGGATGGAAAGTAAACAAAGGCAAAACAGGGAAAATCATTGTGATAATTGTTAAAGATGGATGGAGGTAATGTATTTATCTCTTCTGTACAAGTTTCCAAGAATAACTCCCATTTAACTGCTGCTGCTGGTGATTCTGAGTGGAAATTGTTTTTCTCTGTTACATCTTATAGTAGGAGTTATTATTCCAGCTGATTCCTGATTCTCCTGAATTTTTTTGGCCGCACATGCCAGCTCTTAAAATTGGACTGATATGATCATCATAAGCAGTAACAGGACAGTGTTGAGGATGTAACAAGGAGGGTCCTCTTACAGAGACCACAAGTGGCCAGGCCATTGGATATGGTATATCAGTTATTGAAGCTTGCTGCTCGAAGTAGTGTAATGAGAAAGATTACTCCTGCTAGGGAAATATCAGGCACTGATAATGCACCCATTTATAAAGGTGCAGATGTGTATATTCGTAGTCTAGATATAGTGCTTCAGTGACACTAAACTGTGGATGTCCAGATTATACTGTGTGGTTCTAGACCCCTGCCCAAACCTACTGAGTACACATAGACCACTCCAAAATATTTAAAGCCACACTCCGGGCAAAATGATAATTTACACTTTGCATTGGGTGTGAACATTTTTATTACAAAGCTGGGTGTTATGTGCAGAGGGCTGCTCAAAGTATAAAAATCTTACTATGCAGCACACCATCTCCTGCACACAGCACCCATCTTCTAGACACTGAAGAGAGGGAGAGATGCAATTTGAGCTGTACAGCACTTCGGTCTCATCACCTGTCCCAATTCTCTCTCCTCCATTCAGAAAATGTCTTGTATTTGTATTTTTTTTGTTAAAGAATACAACACATTCTGTGTTTGGAGGAGAGATGATGTCACATCCTTGTCCCCTCCTCTTCCCCTCAGATCACAGAATTCCTAGTCTTGGATTGTGTGTCACTGTTTGTTAGAGAGAGTATATGTACACATTACTTGTGCATTGCTCAATTATTATTAGGTCTTTTTGGGGCATCATGCAGTTATTTGCATTGTTTAGATAGTGGGGATAATTTACTAAATGAATAGAGCATGTTCATTTTCTAAGGAATTTTCTTCTCCATTTCATGTAAAAGGGCCAGATCACTTTTCCTTAATAGACAGCAGGGGAGTGATTTACTAAAGGCAAATATGCTGTTCACATTGTAAAAAAAATCATGTTTCCAAACAGCTGGCTCCAACTTTCTCAGCTCGGCTTCTCTGAATTTCCTGTTGAGTACAGGATCACAAAGGGAGAGAGCAGTCTCCAGCAGCTGTTCATCAACTAGCTTGGAAAAGGGAGGAAGAAGGAGCAGGGTAGTGGCTTGCTTTGCTGTGTTTGTGGAGACACACACAGCTTAGTAGCACACACAGGGGCGGCTCCATAGGACCCTGCAAGGGAAAGGAGCCAACTTAAAACATGATTTAAGGCTCAGGGAACCAACTGATTCTGCAGCAAGCTAAAATTTTTAAACATCAAGGAGCAGCATCCATTGAAAGTGATTTAGTTATCATTTGAATTAGCTAAAAAAAAACACGTTGACTTTAATATCACTTTAAGATTAAGGTTTGGCATCTAGGGGTAATGGACAGTCTACTAAAACTGTTTTTTTTACCCTTTGCACAAACATCTGTTAAGATGTAAGGAGTGCTGGAGCTGGAAATACTAGGGATGCACCGATACCAGGTTTTCAGTATCGAGTATGAGTACCGATATTTATATTTCGGTACTCGCCGATACCGGTACTTCATACACTAGCATGGAGCCGGCTTCCCGGGCAATCAAGAAGTCGGGCGGCGGGTAACGGCTTTTCCGATTGCCCGGCTTTTCGATTGCCCTGGAATCCGGCTCCATGTTGTTTAGACGTCCTCAGCTTCGGACTGGCTGTTTTGCTGCCTCAATGCAAATTGGCCGGGAAGCCGGCTTCCCTGCCAATCAGCATGGAGCCAGACAAACAGAATGGAGCAGGCTTCCCGTCCATTCTGGAAGCGGGGAGGCGGGTCATTACCCACCACCCGGCTTCCTGATTGGCCAGGAAAATGGCTCCAAGCTGTTTGACCCGCTTGATTCTGATTAGCTGGGAAGCCAGCTTCCCGGCCAATCAGCACTGAGCTGGTCAAACAGCATGGAGCCGGCTGCTTGGCTAAGCAAGAAGCCGGGTGGCAAGTCATTACCCGGCTCCTTGTTCCCCCACGGCACTGCCAGTCAGAGGAAATCTCCCTCTGTCCGGAAGTTCCAGTACTCATTGGGTGAGTGAAGCACGGAGTGACTATTTTTTATGTTCAAAAGAACAGATGTGGCAGCTCTGGTATTATTCTCATGACAGTTTTACTTTAATTCAACTTACATTATCATGTTATCTGCATTTATTGCAACAGTCAAATCATAATTGGCAGAGCAAATACCAACAGCATGAAAAAAATATAACTCCTAAAGCCGGTATCCCTAAGTGCAATCTTGAATAGTAAATACATGCATCAATTTGTTTTACTCAGTACTCCAGGTACCTTTTACCATTGCAAGAGGCTACTACCTCTTGCAATGGCACTCATTCAGAGTTCAGTTTTATACCTACCAACACCTCTTGCTTACATTCTTGGGCAAATGTGTGCACTCCTGATCCATCATTGGCATATATAAGCCTTTAAATGTTGTTATGTTTTTTCAATACCCCACATCATTTGGCCATGAAAAACTGGGGCGATTGGCATATATAGGCTTTCTCCACCTTGTACTAAAATTGGAGTGATATTTGAGAGCAGCTTGAAAGCTTGCATCCTCCCAGCAAATAAGAATTCTGGTCTCGTCTATCATAGGTTGTAGTTCCTCATACATTTTTCAGGGTGTCGCATTGAATTATTGTATTTTGCTCCAGAGTGATTGAAGGTGACAGGAGATGTAAAAACTCCCTATCCATGTTTGGAGGTGGGGAAGTTGTATAAACTGCTTAAATGATAGAGTAGAGTAAAGAGCTATGTGCTCTGAAAAGAGTGAGAAAATATGGAATTTATTTTTTTAAATCATTGTTTCTCAGCAGCTGAGTTGTTGGCTGAATGAAAAATGGGTTGAAATTCTGTTAACTCCTAGAGCTGCTTGGCCAATGGATTTGAATTAAACACGCAATTAGATGTTTGTTCATGCTGTTCTGTCGAAACAGGACTTGGAAGGTGTGTAAAATCTATGGGGGTTATTCACAAAGCTGCCGAAGGCAGCCGAGTGATTCACGGAGCCGAAGTGAACAGAGCCGAACGATGTTCGGCTAGTCACTTCAGCTCAGCACAGCTGATTTTAGCCGTACATCAGATAAAATCATACAGTCGTACATCGGTTGCCTTCGGTAAAACCAAACATGCCCTGAATGTTCGGCTGAGCCGATGCGCAGAAGGAGCATGACTCAGCTGATCCAACATCTGGCAGCTCACTCGCTGCTATTCGCCCCTATTCTCATAGTGGCCCAAACGGCAGTGAGTGAATAGCCTAATGCTCCGTGGTAGTGAGTAGAATACCTCCATGGTAGCAAGCAGAATAGAAAAAAAGAAATGAAAATAAAAAATGTTTAATATTTAAATAAATGTAATAAAAATAGAAAAAGTTAAGAAAATAATAAAAAAATTGAAAGAAAAAAAAAAACAGTGTGGCGTCCCCCTCCCAAACCATATCAGACCCTTTAGGTCTGGTAGGAAAGTTAGGAGGGACCCCATTAAAAAAAAAAGTGTGGAGTTTCCCCCCAAATGTCATACCAGGCCCTTTAGGTTTGGTAAGAATTTTAAGGAGGGACCCCACCCCCAAAAATAGAGAAAAAAAGATGTGGGGTCCCCCTAAAATTCCCAACCAGACCCTTGATCCAAGCACAGGCCTGGCAAGGCAGGATAGGGGGGGGGACGAATGAGCGAGCACCCCTCCCTGCCATACCAGGCCACATGCCCTCGGCACTTGAAAGGGTGCTTTTCCAGGGTCGCCTCTGGAAAAGCACCTTGTCCCTGTGCCGATGGGAACTAGGGCCTCTTCCCCACAAGCCCTGGGGCGTTGGTTGTGGGGGTGCAGGCAGGGTGGCTTATTCACATCATGGTGCCCCTTTAATAAAGGGGCGCCCCCCTTGTGAATGAGTAAAGGGTAAAGTAAACTAAAGGGTTATAATAAAAGTTTAAAAAAGCGGCCAGACTTTTGAAAAATCCTTTATTTAAACAAAAGTCCTTTTAGTAAAAAAAAAAATGGATCCACCGACGTCCAGCATTGTCCTCAACGACGAGGACTTGACGAAATAAATAAATAAAAAATAATAATTTTAAAAAAACTGACGCCCGCAGACCCGACCGCATGCGACGAACTCATGCCACAAAATGAATAATCTGATAGATGGCAAAATATAAACAATTGGGCGGAGCTAGCGGTGACATCACCGCTAGCTCAGTCCAACTGTTTACTTTTGGCCAGCACCTGCCAGAGTCTTCTAGCAGGTCCCGGGCAAAAAAAAACCTGCCAGAGTCTTCTAGCAGGTCCCGGGCAAAAAAAAACAACTGGGCGGAGCTGGCCATGACGGCATGACCAGCTCCGCCCAGTTGTTGTTTAATGACAGATTAGCGTCCCCAGGTCATTTGAGGACACTAATCTGTCATTACAGCACAACAACTGGGCAGAGCCAGCCATCTCGTGTTTCCTGACATCCCAGCTGTTGTCATGTAATGACAGCCCAGGGTTCTCGAGGACGCTGGGCTGTCATTGAAGGACAACAACAACATAACATGACATTATGGCTGACTCCACCCCAGCTGTTGTCTTTTGCTGGGAGAACGGTCAACTTCGGACAATCTTCTCCCCGCTCCAGTTGTCACTACGTCAGCCGAGCCGAAGCATATGCGTCCAGCTGCTGTACGAGCTATTGTGAATAGTCCGTCCAGAAGCCCTTTGGTTCTACTGAACCGAAGGGCTCCGGTGGCCGAAGCGAGCCGAAGGATCAACCGAAGCTACGGCCAGATCCTTCGGCTCAATAGTGAAAAACCTTTTTTTATGTGTTCAAAAAAATGATCTCCCAACTAATGGATGTGGCGGATATGATGGTTTTTTGTCACTAAAAATTGCCAAAATTTAGCACATCCTTTTGAATTTTCCCTGTTATATATGATATCGGCATGAACATTTCCCCATTGTCTATTACTATTTGGCATTATTATTTATTATTGTTGACTACAACCTGGTCATAGACTTCCAACATTTTTTTGTACATATTAATGCCTGCTTGCATTTGTCACATACCTGTTGTACTACTGGAAGGCAGAGCTGTAACCCCTGTATCCCAATTTAACAAAGTGAAACATGTAGTTGAAATAGAATGTATGTGTAGCACGTGAAGCAAAAGCACCTAAAGCTCTGCTTAGTTGGGGACCAGGCTGGAATATTGAACTATGCTTAATAGGGGGTTTTTTTTGCCTTCCTCTGGATCAACAGTGGATAACTGGGGTCATAGCGTTCTGTTTTAGTTTTTCTTTTGTTTCTCTTTTTTCTTCTCCTATCTCTATAGGTTGAACTTGATGGACTTTTTTCAACCTGACTAACTATGTAACCCAGACAGTGCAGTTGGCGTCCTAAAATGATGAATACTTTTGTATTCGCTTGTATGGCTTTGTTAACTTGGCAAGTACAGCCCAAACATGCATATCTAATGAGTAGTTTATTGGTGCTCGGCACCATAATATTTTTATATCATCCAAGTCAGTCAATGCATATGGTAATTGCTAGTGTTTAGCACTAGTAGCTGTCAGCACTTCCCACTTCTCACCTAAGCCATAATGTCATTCTCATTATTTATAACAGCCACAGACATTTAATAATTGCCAGTGTAGCGCTACCCCCGCAAGGGCCGCTGTAATATACGGGCCTTCTGTCCCACACCAGTGATGACTCACCCTCACCTGGACCCAAGTAACACCAATACACCGTTTATACTTTTGGATGGGCTTTATTAAACTAGCAATAAGCCCTGGAAAAAGATAAACTGAATAACAGGATAACAATATCAAATGCAATGATATGATACAATCGCTCAGCAGATTAAACCAGCATTGGTGTTCGTTCACTTTACCCGCCAGTGGGAGGCCTTGCCTGAAATGCACTGAGCGAGTGGTGAACGACACTGTCAGTTACACAATACAGCAAGACTGTTCAACAATTATCTAAAAGCAATATGACTATAACAGCCTATCTAGGTCTTATAGGTTCTAGCTAACCACTGGCCAGTGGGAATTCTACACACTCCCAAAGTCTGCATGCGTTGGGGCCCTTTAAATTCTGTGATGGAGTACTCAGCCTTTGGTAAACAATATTTGTAATCCACAGGATGGAAAGGGGTATCTTTGCAGGGTAACCAATAATAATAACAAAGGTGGTGATCTCCCTTCAGATAGAGCTGCCTTGCCAGTTAATGGGATCTAGCAGGATTAAGCAATCACACAAGGATGGCAGAAGATCTCTCACCATTAGATGCACTTGATGTATCTTCCCTCCAGCAATTGGTATCTTGATAGCTGTCTCAGCTGACTGGATGGCGATGAGAGCAACACAGGCCACAGGATCTTCCAAAACAGGATGATGATGATGATGGCAGTACAGGAATCCGCCTCTAGATATCACTGCACTGTTAGCACATCTTCAGAGATCAGGCGACAGGGAAGAATTAAACAGGAAAAACTCCCCTCTCAAGCCTGCACCTCCCTTTAGAAATCTCCACAGGAATCCCAGATCTGGTGGTACACAGGAAACAAGCACAAGGGACACTTTCCCCTGTCAGGCTGCAACATACCAGTCTCTGTCTCTCTCACTGTGTCTTCCTCTCTCCCCTCAGTCTGTCCTCCTTGTCGTCTCTGTGTAGCCACCCAACTGCCTCTCAGCCAATCACAGCTCTTCTGGCTGCTATCCAATCAAGTTCTTGCTTGCCTTTGTTGTTAGGGGTTGGCTTCCTTCTTAGCCAAAGCAGTAACCAATAGAGTCTCTCCTTCAGTCTCTGTGAGCTATCAGTTAAGCCAGAAGATGTCATGCAGTTTCAGAGAGCAATACTCTGCATATATTAAGAAAAAGCAATACTAAGCCTGTGCTACACCAGTGTTCCCTATAAGCTGTTCATTTCACATCTCACTAGCAGGGGGTTGATGTCATTGTCATTGCCATATGCACTCACAGACATTTAAGGGTCAAGTTATAGTCTGCTAGTGACTGATTCAGGACTAGTTTTCTGTTATGACAGAAATACAGCTGCCATTTCTGACCTCTTCTTTAAAAAAATATGAGGTTCTTGTCTGTAATGCGAATCTTATAGCAGAAATAATTATCAAGTCACTGGTTTGGAATAAACATGCTGACCAGGCTCAAGACTTTAATCTTGGCCAGTGACACAGAATGTAGTGAAGCCAGAGTATTAGCATGGTAGAAGGGCAGCTAGATTTGTATATGGAGCTCAGCAATGACAGTCTATGTATTCTTGTCATGACAGGTTTAGTCCAGCATATATTCCCTTAGGCCTGGTTCACACCTGGGCGTTTTACAGCGCGTAGAGAGCTCAGTAGTCGGAGTAAAAGAAAATACCTAGTGCTTGGGTCAGTGGGGGAGAAATAGTGACCCATTGTTGGTGGTGGTGGAAGGTATATTGCCCCAAGATTGGTATCAGTGGTTGGAATTGTGCCCTATCATTTGTGTCAGAGGGAGAAGTAGTGCCCCGTCGTTGGTTTCAGCAGGGAGGAACTGTGTCCAATTGTTGGTGTGGAAGGAATAGGGCCCCAAGAGCCAGTTAAATGAAAGCATAGGGCAGCAGTTTAAAAACCATTGAAATAAACCATATAAAAATGTTAAAAATACTCATGTTATAAACCTTTTGCTGCCACCGCTGTAGGGAATGCAGTGGAACAAAACAACTTCCAGCTGATGCGGTCATTATCCCTTATAGTGGCTGCATCTTCGCTTCTGCTATAAGTTCATGGTCACATTAGTGGCTGACAAACCGCTGTTCACAGCCACCAAGATTACTTGTAGCAGCCTTCTTGTCCTTCCCACCATGGTTTTCAGGGTTCCCTGCTCTTCTGGGGGACCTTGGGACCACAGCAAATGACTTTAGGATGGAGAGCAGGGAGCAGACTGGAGAAGATCCATTCTCTGATCTGCTCTGTGCGATCAGTGAGACAGGAGTGCTGTGCTCACAGCACATCCGGTCTCAGCTGCCACAAGCCAGGTCTTCTGTATTGGAGGGCAGGCTCTATAAAGAGAACCTGTCATCTCCAAACGCTACTAAATAGAGGCTTGTTAGCCCTTGTGTGATAGCTATAAAGTTAAGTGAAATACATTTTAAACGTTCCAAAAAAGTAAAACAATTATATTTATAAAATAAAAAAAGTAAAACCAACCATGTTGTCCCCACCATCTGCATGCAAATAAACGCACATGTAGGGCATTTTGTGTGAGTGCTGCCCCCATTTCACTGTGTGCCATATTGTGGTAGCAGTGCTCTCTAACACGCACAATGGGCACTTTCCCAAGTAATTTGGGAAAATGGAATTACCTGCTCAAATATGGCCTCCTCTTCCCCCCCACTATGCTTACCTTTTGGCAAACGGCCCTTGCCCTCCGCTGGTATGTGCGTACTATCCGTATTCCATGCTGCCATCCAGCGCAGCCCTGTGCTATGGATTTTGAATTTCGCTTGCAAATTGCAAGCACTCATTGGTCAGCGTGGTCAGGTGAGAAGCGCTTCTTAGCACGGTTAAATACAGTTTTGGTTCAAAAAAAATGTGTCATGACAAGTCCATTGTTATGAGGGACAAGTAGATTGGGCCCCCGCTTTAGTCCTTGGACAAGTAATTTAAAAAATAAAAAAATCCACACCCCTGTAATATATTTATTATGGGCTTTGTTAATGAACAGGTCAGGTTCTTGCAGTTAGGAGCAGTGTGCATTCCTAACAGTGAAGGGGAACATTTTATGCCTATTTCATCTAGCAGTGCCACTTAGAGGCTAGTTTTGGCATAGGCAAAATCAGTGATTTTGCTGAGAAATCAAGTTTGGCAAACATCACCCACTCATCCCTAGTTCAAACATTTAAAGTTCATATAAGTGTGCTATATGCCCTGTTTTAAAGTGTCACTGCAGAATCAACATATAAAATATCTAATGCCATTATTACCCATTAGGTTGAAAGTGATTGCCTAATAGCATTTGGCTTTTCACTATTAAGTAGCTAAATGCAATGCATGTTCAGTGTTTAATTCTTTTTCTTTTGTTTCAAATAAGCCACTGCTTGACACATCTTAAAATTCTAAATATAACATTATTTTGTTACCTCTTCTTTATAAATAATATAGATTTAGCTTAAAGCTTTTAATCCCTACTTAGGTTAAGCTTGATCCTTGCATAGAATAGAAACCATGGCATACCAGATGGATGGTTGCTAGAACTGAGGACACATTTAAATTAATCAAAACTGTACAATAGCAGAATACCTGATAACCTAGATTTATTAAAGCCTATCTCTGGGGAAACCACAAAACCCCCCTTTCAGTCCGGCAACCCCTGCACTGCAAGGATTTAATGCTTGTTTAGGTCTAGGGTATTGGGAAAAGCATCACTATATGTGATCCCCGCTCCTCTGACAATTAGTGCCCTCCTTGTCTCACCTACGCTCCGGCTTGTTAACTGTCCCTTGGCATCCTCACGGATAGTGCAGGGCTATGGGCTCTGCATTGTACTTGATGACTTTACGGGCCTCCAACTGCCAGAGTGTAGGGGAGGACGGGGCTGCAGGTTCCAAATCTTGTAGCCTGGAGGGAGCCTGGGCGAGTGGGGATCAGGTACATTTAAAAAAATATATTTTTCCAGGTAATAGCGGTGGGGAGTGCAACTGCAGTGGAAAAGGATCTTAACATAGGAAATGACTCCTAGATATGTTTTTAAAGTTTTTTTAAAGTGTATCTCCAATGTTTAAAATTCCTAAGTATGTATAACCTGCTGAGTGGGCTTCCACCCTTTTTAGCCAACTGGCAGATTATGGCTCCCTTGATGCTGCACTGTCTTTCTCACTGCTTGGGGGACAACTGCAGAGAGAGGAGAACAAGGCTCTTGACTGGCTTGCAGGAGAGGAGGATTTGAAAATGGTAGGCGGGTGTTAAGCTCCACCTACCATTCAGACGGGAGGGCATGTGTGCCTGCCAGGGGTTGACTGGTGTGCCAAAAGCTGTTGTGGGAGAGAAGAGCCCCTCTTCTCCCCCCTCTCCACTTTTGCTGGTGTGCCCCATTCAAGAGAGAGATAACCATCGCTTTCTGGAATTTTATCAGAAACATCACTTTTAGCATTGTAGGAGGAGGAGAAGGATACAAGTCCAGTTAGCCAGATTTGTCACTTCAACTGCTTCTACCAATGCCCCTATCAGGCTGGAAGGCCCTTTACCTGTGGTGTCTGTACAGGTGGAAGTAGTTTGTACAAGAGGTCTCCTCAATTCAGGTGTCCCTGTTGACTTTGACGAGGAGCACCTGCTGTACATGCCTCTACAAGAATTTAAAGAACTAAAGCGCAAGAGCATTGGAACAGAGAAGTACACCTGCAATGGTTACATACAGATCAAGTTCACGTTTAACCTCGTAGTCAACAGACAGCCAGGGACCTTTGACACACTGGCTATTGTGTGTTCTTGACTTCCAGCACACACAAGATGTTATTTGACAGAACTGGTGTGATGACTGCTATCTTCCGTCGCCTCCAGATGTGTTTCTTACCCAGAAAATGCACTCTTTGTTACAGCCACTGTACCAGTGTCTGGTTCATAAGAAGAGAGCCCTGACAGAGAAATTGTCAGTCAGAAGAGTTGCTTTTTGGACCTAAGAAAGAAATGGAGATTTAGGGTCCAGGACACATGTCCTCTTTACAGCCCCCTGCGACACCCCATGCTTTCTATCTGACACACCATGGTGGAAATTTTCCCTGCCAGTATCTATGCTAGTCAGTTAAAAAAAAAAAATCAGTCAGTTTTGCCAAATAGAAGTGATTAATTTATGAAACTCTTATTTGATATCATGTGTAATGTTAAGCATTGTTCAGTTAAATTTGTATGTACAAATCTTTGTTCCTTGGAGGACTGATTGATGGGTCTTTGTATCATGTCCCAACCATAGAAATGTGAACAGAATAAATACTAATAATGGGACTTTTAAGCTGCCAACAAATGTGAGCAACAACACTGGCTATATTAATTTATACTTTTTGCTGGTCACTAGACAATTCTTAACTATCCAGGCCAATAGACCAAAAGAGGTCATTAAAAAAAAAAACACTTTACCTTTTATGAAGTCCCTTTTCCATCACTATATTTTCTGAATACATAAACATGTATTCAGGTATTTAAGTCCTTTTATTATGTAATAAAAAAAACAATTCAAGATTTGTGTGGTACCATTAAAGTCCGACATTATGAGGCTTTTTGAAACTAATGTAGCATTAATTAGTGTATATACTTGAAGACTATTATTGTTTATATTATTTAAAAACATATTTCTGTATTAGACTAGATGATCAACTGATTAAAAGACTGCATCCTATTAGCAAATTATTACCGTCATGTATGTCCTCAAACAGCCAGAGATCCCATTTTGTGTGCCCATGAACTTAAATTGTGTCTTGGTAGTGTCATCAGGCAGTCATCCAAGGTTCCTAACTGGATTAGGTGTATAATGACTCCTGCCTGGAAGACACATGCTATAAAAGAATACAAGAGACTGTATTTCGTAAATTATTCTCCTTTCATTTGCGTATGATCGTACTAAACATGTTTTTGCAGCCAAGTACTTCAATTTATGTTGTGAACACACTGTGCTTTTCTGCCCTATTGTTACCATAATGTGTTAGCCAAATGTAGCCAAAAGAGTCTTTTAGATGGTAGGTCAGCACAGTAGTCTTGTGGGTGCCAAAATACGTCCGTCAGCTTTAAAGGAGAACTATCACAAAAAATATTATTACCTTTAAGGACAGGATTTAGATCTATAAAGTAGATTACATGGGTGCTTGCAGGCTTACTTCTAGTTATTTAGTTTGTTTCTTGCATTGTTTTTGTTTTATTGCATCATTTTTCAAATTGCTCTAGGGAGCACGCTTCCTTAAAGGACACCTTTACCTTTCTTAAAGTGTGACACTAAACTCACCAATTAAATAAAGAAAAAATAGAAATATGCCATTGTTGCTTATGACATGCTTATTGTGATATACATAAGAAAGACGGTGTAAAATATATCTCTAAGAAATACTGTTTGTAATTAGCAATGATGGCTATGTTTTCATTCAGGGTGTTAATGTATGCCCAATGTAACAGTACATAGCAACAACAAAAATATTTATCTTACAATCCTTTTCTAAAGATAAAGTTGAATTAATAATTTGGCAGTGGAAGCTATTGGTCTCTATAGAGGAAACACACTTCTAATTTGTGTTTTTCATCTGTGGCCTAGCTTGTTAACTACAGCAATGCACATTATTTGCATCACCACATGGTAACAATATCTGTCGATCCAAAATTTTAACAGCATCGACATGTTCACCT
>NW_017307253.1:473350-485470 GCF_000935625.1 Nanorana parkeri
CCCCCCCCAAACACACACACATTATAATTTTTCTGAAAGCCAAGACCCTGTAGAATAAAATGGTGGCAGTTTATAATTTTTAGGTTGCGCGATATTAGCGCAACATATTATCAAACCCCAAAATGTAGTGAAAAATGCCCTAAAACACAATTAAATACCCATTGTTTTTATAAAATATAATCATATAACATATAATCATTATAACATATAATCTGTGGAATTTAATCTGTATTGAAATGTTGATACACAAGCTAGATGCGTCACTGCAAACAATAACAGTGTGATGATGTCACCACAGCCCTACCCAACATCTATAAGCACAATTTTCACAAGCTCCAGAGACCCATCTTTAAGCCACATAAAATCCCATATTAAGCGACTTGTGAACGCAGCCCCGATTCAGTGAGGGAGACAAAAGAAAACACAAAAACAAAAAGGCGCCATCCCTAGGGCAGATAAAACTTTAATTGGAATCATTTTATTGGAATTTAGAGCCCGCTATATGCTAAGTTTTGGGTCACAGGAGGACATTAGTAAATGTCCTCCTGTGATCCAAAAAAAAAACTAACACCAAAGAAGGTGTGACCATAGTTCTCTTTTAATGTACCTTTTTAAAATATACAACATTTACAAAAATACATACATGGCTTTTAAGAACAAAATGTTTGCATGTTTAATACATATAATTTGTGTAATGTTGTAATGTCTTGTAATACAGCCTGTCCCTGCTCCTCTAAGTTGAGCGGGTTTGTAGTATTAATGAAGTATTTTTGCCTTTTTACCAAAACTATGGCACTTTTTAAAGTCAATGTAGCGCTTTGTTGTTCTTCTAGTATGCTGTTTAGCCATTCAAACCTTTATAGATGTGATGGAAAACAGTTGGAAAACAAACTCCCAAGGGTGGCTACATCATATGAGTGTGTTTTTCCTTTATAAATTGAACCCATAGATTTCCTTGTTCTTTAGTCATGTGAATGTACACTATAAGATTGTCCTGTTTGTTTTATCTTACTTTGTTTCTCTTTTCATTTAGGGCCAGGGGGATTTACTGAAGAATGCCAAAAATGAAGGCATGGAGAATATGAGGCAGATACAACAGGCTTGTCTGTCCAGTGGCCTATGTAAAGCTCCAAGCACTGCAACTGATGCAAAATCCAAACGAGGCCTAGAGGCAATACAAGAA
This sequence comes from Nanorana parkeri, assembly GCF_000935625.1. Lineage (NCBI taxonomy): Eukaryota > Metazoa > Chordata > Amphibia > Anura > Dicroglossidae > Nanorana > Nanorana parkeri. Next base: position 474,534 of record NW_017307253.1, read on the forward strand.
AAGGATACGGGAGAGGAAAATGGTCGTTTGTGATGTGCAGATTGCCATGGCACCTGGCATATTAGGATTGCTTTTAGACATCTGCAAAAGCGTGATATACAGTATCAATGCATATATTGAATTTTAGTCAAAAAGTTCAGTATGAAAATATAATGGACAGTAATGGTAATATTCATTCTGATAGTGTTTTAATTTAACCAGCAACATTTTACCTATTGTTACATTTAATTTAACCAGCAAAATTGTACCTACTTTTTAATCAGTCATGTTAAGAATAACAGTTGTGTAAAGAAAATGTGGACCATTTGCTGCTGATCACAAATGTTTGTCCCTTATATAAGATGTAAAATGGCATATAGTGCCATCATACTGTCTATACCAAGTAACAGTTTCATTGCACTAACACTGGCAAATAGGTTGAGCAAGCGAGACTCCTTACAAGCCTTGCCAAATGCTTGTTGCATATAGGGTTGAATCTAATCTTTGTTCATAACATTTGGAGTATGACACATTAGTGTATCCTGAGGTCTGTGTGCTGTGTATTGGCTAAACAAAACATTGGGGCTTTCTACAGTCCGATTTCATGACGGGGATGCTACACAAAAATATTTAGTCTTTAAGAAGTACTACCTACCACTACACAGAATGCTATACATAAAGCCTGACAACTGATCTCACCATTTCTGAAGGTGTACTTTGAAGAATAATAGAGTATAATCAACATATGCTTGTCAGTAATGGGTTAGTACCAAATGTTGCCACAGGTTAAAGAAGCAGAGGAAAGCTGCCATACAAATGAGCAAGATTTTGTCACTGAGAAAACTGGGCATCCACATTGTTCACTAACACTGGTTATTTATTCAAATACAACATTTCCACCATGAAATCCAGCTACTCACTATATGTTTATTACATATTTTCACTTTAAGTTGTTTGTACTTGGAAAGAAGTACTGGAGATTTGTTTATTGCTGTATGTTACATGGATCATACAGTATGTATGCACATGGACGTCTGTATTAAATTAATTTCTTTCATTGGTTTTCGTAGACTGTTGCAGTGATGCTAAGCTTAGTCTGCTGTATTATTGCAGGCAACAAACTAGAAATATCTTAGCAACCTAGAGATTTCTTAGTTTCTAAAAGCAATATTAAAGGTTAGGTGAATTTTCCCCAAAAATGCAATTTTCACCCATCTCTACCACCCATCAAAAAACACACTTTAGGTGCACAATATAGGGCAGAATTCACATTGCATAATGCATCTTTCAAAATATTGTGCATGCATATACCTTAAAGAACAATGGTCATATCAATCATCAGCTTGGTGCATCTGCCCTAAAGGGCCATTCTCTTTTCATTTTATGAAATGAAAAAGAGAGGGCTGATTAGACTGCAACTGGTGTACCAAATTAAAGTCATGTTTGCAAGTCATGTAACAATGCCACCACCTATCCTTAAAACCACTTGCCAACTGGGCCTTAAAGATGACGATATGTACTGATGTCCACAGTTAGCAGTTGAGTATTCTGCAAGATATAAAGCATCTTAGCAATGTTTTTGATGCATTGTTAACATTGTGTGATAACAGCAATGTAACTGCTAATGTAGGCAATGTGACAATTTTCTTTTACTGCATAGCAGTATCTATAACTATCTTGCATTGTGTCAGACATATATATATATTTTTTTTTTCCATAATGTATTTGCAACAGACCAGTTTATATGTTAATGGAAGAAAGGGGGGAAGTGTAAATCACATGTGTCCCTCTTTGAATGAGTCATTTTGAAGATCAGAGTGGTTTGTGAAATAAGCAGACTTCTCATAGCCTGTCATTCACATTGAAACATATGACCATCTGTGGTCAGCCTACCTGTTGGGCAGTGTTTTTATTGAAGCAATTAACTGCTTCATGATATGAGCTATCCTCTTTATTTTTTCAGGATACTCTGCACTAAAGTGAAGCCAGGGCAATACTAGTTTGAAAAGGCTGTCTCTATTGAATCTACTATCTCTATGCTATTATTCTGTTTTGTACCGCTAGATTATTAATCTTAATTCTCCCTACTACTAAATTTGATATTGCTATGAAAGCTTCAACACCATGTTAGGCTAGGGTCAATATGTCATTGCTTTTTCCAGTTAAAGAGGGATAACATTTTGTTTTGAACAGAAAAGGCTATATACAATGTTAGTTAACATCCTGCTAAACCTGGTTATCCAGAAGCTCCTTATTTGTTTGGAGGGCTGGTGAGTCAAAGTATACTTATTATCAGTCAGGCCAGGTATTATTTAAATGATCCCAACACATTTTCCGCATCTCTACTCCAATATTGTCCAAAAAAGCAGTCTCAGTAAACAAACATTGTTTTCTAACTTGCCTTAGAATGGGTAGTTATGTGTGCTGGTGTTCTTATATGCTAAGGCTTCCTTTTAGGATCTGTTCTATTCTGTTTTATGTAGGAAACTGCAAAAGTAGTAAAAGTCAATTTTCTGTTTGATTATTGGAGGACACAGAACAGCCTAGGGGCAGCCCCTGCTGGTGACCAAAACCAAGTGAGTAAGTGAAGTGAGTATTAGCCTGGGATCTTGAAGTTAGGACATTTCTTCCTGGAGATCCTAGTTCCTTTGGTTACACTTCAAACAAGTTGCTGGCTTTGTGAAAGGCTGGATCATATAGATCCTGGTGTTCTCACACTTTTCAACCATTGAGCAGTTCCTTGCTCCATGCAGGTTTGCCTGCTACAACCCTGGCTAGGAAAACCTAGGTAGTTTCACTCCTGGGAATGCATAAGGTCGGTCAACTTTGGGCTGTTCAGTCACAGCATCTCCCCAAAGGCGAGCAGCACCCTGGCTATAACGGGTGTCATTTTGCTCCTCCCAGAAGACCCTGGGAAGCATTTGAATGTCACATCCGGGGTTTTGTAGGTCAGATTACCTATTTTACCTGAGGGCCCATGGAAAGTCCATGCAGCGTCAACTGCTACTATCTCACGCTGCATCCTGCAAACTATTATGTAAGCATATGCTATCAAGCAACAAGAACCACTGTTTCCGGTTATGAAACCATTTTACAAGAGCGGACTTTTCACCATCCAGCATTGATTTCTCAGGTTTTTTAAGTGGCCACTTGGCCGTCATTTCATACATTTACTAAGATTTACAAAATGAATGTGGCAGCATCAGGGGATGCCAGTTTTAGGCATACAGTTTTCCAGGCAGCAGTCTGACTGGCGTATATATCCTTTTGAGATGGTTAGTCACAAAGATTTGTGATAACGTGAACGTGTCTCAATGATGAAAAGACGTATCGATATCGTGATTGGAATGCCAGTCACTTCTCTTTTTTTTCAGTATTTACTAACGTGTGGCGCAAACAGCTTGTCACTGCAGGATCTACTACGGATTACATTGGAATTCCGTGGCCAGGAGTGTGATGGGATCCATGCAAAAATTTGACTGTGCTTGTTCCACATTTTGGGGGGTTTTGGCCACCAGAAGGGCAGCCCATGGGCTGTCTTTTGGTTTTTTTTTGTACCAACAGTTCTACTTCTGCAGGTGATGCTATAGCAAGTGGATGCTTATCTAGAGCAGAGTTGTATCCTCCATGAATGTACAAAATTGTATTATTTTCTTTAGGGGGCAGGTCATATTACATCAGATGTTAATGACACTGTTGCACATTCTGTATTTCTTCCTAAACACATTATTCCAGAAATGCGCTTTCATTTGCATAAAAGCTTTCATAATTTTCTATTAAAAATGCACATGAACTAAAAATTCTAATAATATTAAGAACTGATAACATTACTTCATGCATATGTTGTGCACAGCGCTGTAGTTTGAGTTTGGCATTGGCCAAAACGGCCCTAGAATTCTCCCACTGACCCTCAAGCTAAGGGCCCATTCGCACTATGGCGCTGTGCTAACACGTGGTATGCTGCACGTTAAAGTTCAGAACAGCTCGCCACTGTCAGGTCTGCCATATGTTCTGACTAAAGGAGCCCAACAGAGAGCCATGCTTCATATAGCTAATATGTGAGTATAGATTTATCTGAATATTTGTCAGTATAACTATCAGTAACAACATTCTGTAACAGTCGTATCTTGATAGGCAGAATAAAGCATACATTTCCAAGATTTATTAAAGCAAACCATGTCTCTACATTAAAAATGTCTCCATTTAAGGGTTTTTCACCAAAAGGGAATATTTGGTGAATGCTGAAATCATTTTTTTTTTATATCTCATGTGGACATTGGGGATGGGATCTTTTAGGTTTCAGATCTGCATATCTGCTGCATTCATCATTATAGAGTTCCATTTTCCTGCTGGATTTTTAGTTTATGTTATATTGTGAAGAATGCAGCAGGAGAAGTGGAGATACCCTAAAGCAGGAAGGAATGTCCAAAACTCTATACCTGGACAGAGCAAGGAACTATGGCAAGGAGATCTTACCTCTAGAGTCCTCAAGAAATATAAGAAGTCATCAGGTAACTCAGACCATCAGACTGTTACCCTTTAAACAAAACCAGCCACTTAGTATATACCATGTACCATTAAATTATACATCTTTGCCAGGTAGTCCACTGCAGAAATGGGGAGTTTGTGGGACTGGACATCTGTAGCTGTACAGGTTGGCATGTGAAGGTTGTCAAGGTTCTCTGTAAATGTATGCTTTATATAGTATGGCATTCTAGTCTGGAGTTACACTGGAGTTTAACATCCAGTAGGCGTAACATAGATAATACATTGTATGTAGAAGTAGCTCCTGCGTCTGACGTACATAAACTACGTCTCTTCGGTACTTTGCTTGAGTGTAGTATTTATGTGCTCGTTCAACTATTTTGCTGCCAGATGGAAGGATATATAAAGAAAAGAAAGCAACACTTCTATTATTTTCCCATCAGAAGACAAATTAGTAACTGACTTTCAATTTAACATTATTATTACATTTCAAGAACATATATAATATCACTTGCCTCTTGGTGAGAATTGGACCCCTATGCAGTTCCAGGCGAAATATCCTTCCCCTGACTTCAAAAGGGTTAATGGGGCTGTGTGTTCTCTAGATAAGATTTAAATATATTTATTGAAGAGCACTGCTTTTATTTTGAAAAGCTACCTTTTTAATGTATTTGATGAAGAGAGATATAACGTGCTAACTTTCAAAACTGAAGTAATAATTTAATTTTTTTTCTTACCTTTGTGTTAATCCCTTTAAATCCATAAAGGCCTGCACTGCACATCACAATGCGGTCTATATTGGTAGTGATGGGGTTAAATTGATCTTTATCTTGTTTTATTATTAACACTAACATTTTATTTTGCACATAATTGGAAATAAATCTATTAAAATTACATTTGTTGCTTATTTTTGGTTTGTTTGGTTTTTAACCATTTTTACCGTTATCTCACCATATCTCACACAATTATAATAGAGTTAAAAAGGAAAACTCCACTTTTGGTGGTATATATAATTGCCACATAAGCCATTTTGTAATTTAGGCTGGAACTAAAGTCAAGAACTGGTTTTAGATCTGCCTGCCCCTCATGCTGCTTACTGTCTGCTCCCAAATACTTCCTTATATCATTTGAAGTGGTCTTCCTCTGGTTTGATAAAACCGAAACTGTGACAGGAAGACCACTTTAATATTACTAATTAACATAACATTTCCATTTTTGTCTGCAGCTGCTGTGATTGTTAGTTGCAATATGGCAAAGGGGAAGGGGGGTGTTCTATACATTGTACAGAATGTCCCAAGAAATCCTATTTTCTGCTTGCTTGATTGGATCGCTGCTTCTCCCAGACGTTACACGCATCTCCTGCAAAAGCAGTTCTATTTTTAGTGGGACACTTTCTGAGTCTCATGAGCACCTAAATGAATGCAGGCACACTGCAGCTTTTCTTATTACAAGGATGAGATTGCTTAGGTTATAGTGAAGGAAAACCTTCCCATTTAGAAATCAGTTTGAGAAAGAACACCGTAAGGCAAACAACAAAAACTATTTCTACAATCCTTGCAATGTACACAGTTTACCTAGAGAGACTTTTTTTTCACAAAACTGTACATACGGATTACATTTGTGATGTCAACATTACTTAAACGTTTGAATCAAAAAGGGTGCCCAAACAAACCATTTTTTCCTTAAAGTGACACTAAACTCGAGTCAAACCTTAAAAATGCATTCAAGTACCTTAACTATTAACAAAAATCTATCTTATTTGTGTATCACTCGGCTGTAGATCCTCAAATCATCTCTGAATTGGTGCTGACACTGTCCTTCCTTCTGGAGGGTGGCTACTTTTGTTTCCCATGGTCCCTGTGTGTGATATAAAGTAGACACCGCTCCAAGTTCACGCCCATGATGGACTACAACCTCATTACAAATTGGTGAACTACAAATTATTGTAGTCCATCATTGATTACTCTACAACACACACCAGTAGCCAGTGTCAGCATGAATTTAGAGATGTTTTGAGGATCTACAGCCAAGTGATGCACACATAATATAAAATAAATAAGATACATTTTTGTTAGTAGTTAAGGTACCTTAACCCCTTCGTGACTGACGACGTACAGTTTACGTCGCCAGCATCGGGGCTGTTTAAACAGACTTTTGCCGCCGGGAGTCTGTTTAAACTTGTAGAGCCGACTGTCGGCTTTACAACAGAAGCGATTCTGGCGACTTACCTGTCGCCAGATCGCTTCTGTGTCCCGAAGAAGGGGCCGCCCCCGCCGGACACCGCCGCCGTGCTTCCCGGGCTCCGTTGCCCCTCCTACGGGCCCGGGACCGGCATCCTTGGTCTCCACGGGGAGCTGGGGAGGAGGTCGATGAACTTCCGTTCATCGATCCCCTCCCCGTTCTATGGGACCGGGAGCGATGCAGATTAAACAGTAAAAAGGGGAGAAAGAAGCAGATAGGCTCAATAAAGGACGATAGAGGGAATTTAGTCACAAATGACAAGGAGAGGGCTGAAGTACTGAACTCTTTCTTCTCCTCAGTATACACTCAGGAGGGAAACGGGTTTGACGCCCCTGATAAAACACCTAGTTCATCACAAAACACAGCCAAGTGGTTGACAGAACCCGGGATACGATCCCTGGGCTGTCAGTTCTGGGTTCCTGCAGCCCATCCATAAGCTATTGATGTGCGATCTGCACTTCAATAGCTTATTTCCAGTGTAAAGGTGACACTGGGGGTCTTTTGGACCCCCAGCATCACCTTAAAGAGTACCTGTCACCACCATCTGCTATCACATGGGGGGGCTTGTAAGCCCCCCCATGTGATAGCAGTCAAAGTAAAGTAAAAAAAAAAAACTGTTTTTAAAATTAAAATGAAATAAAATAAATCTAATAATAATAAAAAAAAAATTTTAAAAGTACCCCCCCCCCGCGAGCACGCGCGTCGCCACGTAAACACGCGTCGGGTGCGCCTACGTATGAAAACGACGAACGCGCTACACATGTTGGGTATCGCCGCGCACGCCGGAGTGAGAGCAATAATCCTAGGGCCAGTATTTTGGGGTATCTCTAAATTGATGACCTGTGGGGCCTTTTAAAGCGTCTTCTGTGGACTTTTTGGGGTACTGCAGTTTTTCGCCGTTTCACGGACGCACGCAATTTGTAAACTGGGCATGTTGGGTATCGTTTTACTCGTTGTAACCTCATCTTTTATATTTCATTCATTTTTAAAAATGGGTATTTTGTTGTGTTTTGGGGCATTTAATTAAATTTATCACTAAATTTTGGGGTTTAATAAGGTGTTGCGCTAATATTGCGCAACATAAAAATTTGCAACTACCACCATTATATTGTATAGGGTCTTGGCATTCAGAAAATATATAATGTGTGGGGGTTTTAAGTAATTTTCAGGCCTAAAATGTGGAATATAACATGGGTGCAAAAAATGAAAAAAAAGGCCTCAGTCATGAAGGGGTTAATGCATTTTTAAAATTTAATTCCTGAGGTTAGTGTCACTTTAACTCACATCAAGCGATGGCACATGTATCCTCAGGGGGAAGTCTGGTGCTTTCGGGAGTTATTCTGCTTACTAAAATTAACATAAAGTCACAGAATTGTAGGAAATAATAATTTAGATATAAATGTTATTATTTAGATGGTGTTTATATCCATGTCAGGATGTGCTTCAGAAGGTGACCTACACAAGAAGATACCTAGTAACACTTGCTATTATAAAGGTCTGGGATAGATAAACAGTAATGGAATGGGTGGAAAAAAAAATCTTTCCTACAGAATAACTTGCTCCTGACTGACTTCAGTGCTGCCCACTTGTGAAGACCAAGGCGCATGGTCATGTGATCTAAATTTAGTGGGAGAATAAGAGTTGGTATTGGCTAATCTATCCCTTTAACAGAGATTTTGTGTCCAAGTGCCCAGGCTTTCAAACTTTTGGGATCACTGATGGGAGCCTGTAGCGGCTATTTGTTCCAGGATAGATACTTACTTTGCTAGTACTTTGAATTTACCTGTAGATTCTGCTCATTCCCAGTATTGCAAGTGAGTTCCAGTGTCGGTCGACGACACTATTTAAATTGGGAATCCCTCATCGTTGTTGGCTTCCGGCATCTTCCTCTTCTCATTCACTGCATTCATCATGGCACATACATTTGGTCCAGCCCCATGGGCTCCTTCTCTTCTCCCTGCCATCAGCACCTCCGATCAATACCACCCACCACAAATGAAGGGACGCAAAACATGGATCGGCCCTTTACAGCTCTTTCTCTCCTATCTACCTTTACAACCCTGCTTAAATCGTTCCTGCTTACTGGATGCACAGGAAGGGCACATAACAGGATATGTAGTCTTGTGACAGCACATGAAGCACAAAAATAAAGGTAATTATTATTATTATTAGGCAATTTTTAAACGAAATAAAACTCACCACACAATCTGATTGTAAAATCTCCTTTAGCTCTACCAACAACTGTGTAGTTTGGGGGCCTGCCTTACTGGATACAGATTAATTGAATAGATTAGGTAGGACCTCATATTACATATTTTTGGTCAATCTAAAGTTGATTGTGCAAAGATTGTACAGAAGATTGGTCAGATAGTAAGTACCCTTAGAGGTGTCATGGGCCAGTTGGTTTGATTTTGTTTTCCATCTGCTTAAAATATTTCAGCCCTATTATTTATATTATTATGATTGATAATAATATTCAACCGTCCCAGAAAAAGACTGTTCACCTAGCACATCATTTTAATAAAGTTAGAATCTACTGCCTTAAATCTCCAGCAGGATGGCCTCAGTGTGCAAACAATAACTTTCAGATGCAAATGGATCTCTGGTCAATCTAGAGCTGTCCTACATTTGGCATTGGCAGAGCAGCCTGGAAGATGCTGAGAAAAGTTTTTTTGGGATGTTTCGAAATGTACATGAATCTGCTTCACCCCCCTCCCCACAAAACATATCCTGTGTTACACCTAGAACTCCAATCTATGCTGCAAGGACCTTTATGGCTGGAAAGGGACACGCATGTGCGTCAATGGGCTTTAAAGTGTGTTGCTCTAAGCCAGCCCATTCATTTGAAAAGAATGCCTAATGCACCCAAAAAAAGGTGCATGTACTATTTTGTGTCACACACCGCAATGTACAGTTGTAAGTTACAGTGTTTTGTGGTGCATGACAACACGTATCCGTTGGCAAGGTGCTTTGGGATGCTATTAAAGATGTTTGGCATCGCAGAACACCGTCATGCAAAATTTGTGCTTTTACACATTGTTCACTAAGGTGTGTATTGCTATCGTGCCATAGTTTGAACTCACACTTAAAGTGATATTAAAGTCTAAACGTTTTTAAGCTATTTAAAATGCTGATTAAATCACTTACATTGCGTGCTGCTCCTTGATGTTTAAAAGTTTTTGTTTCCTACAGAATCAGCTGCGCCCCTAAGCACTGGTCCTGATATCCTGTTTTAGGTTGGCTCCTCTCCCTGGCAGGGTCTTATGGAGCCACCCTTGTGTGTGCTAGTAAGCTGTGTGTGTCTCCACAAACACACAAGCACAGCAAGGCAATCTACTCCCCTGCTCCCTTCTAACTCCTCCCATCTCTGATCTAGTAGACAGACAGCTGCTGGAGACTTTTTGAAGAAAGGGAAGCTGAAGCTAAAAGAGTTGAAGCCAGCTGTTTGGAAACATGATGACTAAGTGCTTGCGCAAAGATTTAACGAAATTTGCTGGGCGATGAATATTTGTTTGATCTGGATTCATTATTGGAAAAATGTTTGAGAGTTTAATACAAGTTTAAAATAAAATTATTAGCCATAGCTTACACAGGGCTAAAGCATTCCCATGTGATAGCATTGGCCCGGCACTGAGGTTCTCACACGCAGTGAATCACGTGCTACTCCATACCTGGAATTACTGTGTATTTCCTTTGACTCCCACTGCTAAACGGAGCAGTGAAGGAATGTGTATGCTTTCAGGGATGCAGGCATCAAAGCAAACCTGTCACTTTTTCCTGGAAGGGCAAAGCGCAGATTTCCTTTAAAACTGTACTTGGTGTAGCAAGGAAGGAGGGGCAGTTACAAAGATGCTTGGCCTTATTTGGCTACTGTTGACTGTTGGGCAAATCCAGCTGCAGAAGTGAAGGATAATGGTAGTGACAGCTGCTAATAGGAGTTACAAGGTTCACTATTTCCATCTCTACTTCGTAGCCTGCAGGATGTCTTTAGTTTGAACTCATTCTGAATCTGATTATTTAATACAGGTTATCAGCAAAAGTTTTGGAACAAATACAGTTGGCAGTATTACTGGCATGCAGTGCCGGCCTTAGGGGTGTGCGAGCAGTGCGGCCGCACAGGGCGCCATGGCAACAAGGGCGCTGTGCGGACGACACAGCTCGTCCTGGGGGCGGCTTCTCTCCCCCTCCCCGCTGGGCGCTGGCCATCCGATATGACAGCGCTCCCTCGTCCG
>NW_017307253.1:488742-496917 GCF_000935625.1 Nanorana parkeri
TCCAGCTTCAGATGCTGGAGAGAAGCTGATGAAGCAGATCTGTGCTTCATCAGCTTCTTCAGGGGGGTCCTAGGTGACATTAGGGGTCTTGGAGACCCCTGATGTCTCCATAAAGAGGACCTGTCACATATTTTGCTATCACATAAGGGGGTTTTCTAACCCCCCTATGTGATAGCAATAAAGTTTCCCCCCAAAAAATGTAAAGTTACAAATAAAAAAGAATTACATTTTTTTTAAAGTCCCCCCCCATACATACACGCATACACAACAGGCGTCGGGTGCGCATACGTGTGAAAACGACGATTTCGCCCATTACGCCGCACATGTTACATATCGTTGCGAACGTCGGAATGAGAGCAATAATTGTAGGGCTATCAATCACTGATAACACTAAACTGATGAGCGTTAAAAGCTTTTAAAGCGTCACCTATGGTCAATTTTGGGCATGGTAATTTTTTGCGATTTTGCGGGTGCGCGCAATTTTAAAGCATGACATGCATGTCTATTTACCTGACGTGACCCCGCTTTTTATATTGTACCAAAAATATGGGTAATAAATGGGTGTGGTTACTGGGGGTGTGGCCACTGAGGGGTGTGGTCACTGAGGGGCGCTGTAAAGCTTTCTCGCACAGGGCGCCTAAAGGCCTAAGGCCGGCCCTGCTGGCATGTCCCTAGGGCAACATTATGTCAACATAAATCCCTGCATGCTACAGATGAGAGTTGTGATCTGATTGGCTGCTCTGCGCATTGTCAGTGCACATGTTAATTTAATCATGTTTTGGCAGATTTAGCACGGATTGCAACATTCTACCCTCACCATCATATTCTACGTACTGTACATCATTAATACATTAGGTCATTTTACATGAATTATAAAAGTCTGCCAACAACTATTATGAAATATAGGAAGAGGCACAGTGTGACAAGAAACATAACATGAATGAATTATATCATCCGGGTATCGACAGTATACAATTGCTTTACATCTGAACCAACAGAGCATTGTTCAGTTATCCAAACACTCATATATTACAGAACAGTTACTGTAACATTATGGGAAATTGGCAACACATGTTCACATGGGATGGTGAATAGGAATTAGATCATGGCTGATGAAGCCAATCTCTTGTCTCCAGTAAACAACAGAAGGAAAATATTGCCTTAAACAAGAAGAGAATATCAATGAGATTGAAGACATCCAATATTTTTCAGTTATTGTAGTGTTGGAACAGCTAATGGACTTAAGACACCAGAGCGATGATCTCACTAAATTTGATGTGTTTTTTAAAAGACCAGTAATAGCTTGTTTTATGAAAACATGTTCCTCATTTACTTGGACTAACTTTGCAGCACAATTCTGTGAAATAGAACATGCCGTCCACTTAAAAACACTATGGGGTTGATTTACTAAAGGCAAATAGCCTGTTCACTTTGCAAGGAATTTTGCACTTTGCTGGGGAAGTTACCCCTTAGTATATTGAACGAGGTGAAGCTCCTCTGACTTCCATTACCAATCGTGTGCAAGCTAAAATACAGTTTTTTTTCCTCACTTCTTCCTTGCACATGATTGGGTATTCTTTACAAAGTGAAAAATCAACAAGCTAAAGGTAACTTCCCCTGCAAAGTGTACAGCCAATTTAACTTTAGTAAATCAACCCCTATGTGTATTCAATTTGCATTCACATTAAGGCACCCTGGCAGCAGGATTGGTGGGGACAACACCAAGTCCCACAGTTTACTAGCTGTAGCTGTCCTTTTTTTTAATTCTCTCTGTACTCATTTGAACAATTGTCAATAAATTCAGCAAGAGAACTGAAGGGGGATGAGGATACAGGAGATGATGTAAGGAGTCAGAGGGATCTTTATAGTTCAGGAAGCCTTCTCTCTTTTGTCTTGTTTGTTGGTGTGTACATTTGCAAGGTGGGTTTGCATAAAATGCAGATAGCTTGCTTCCTACAGCAGCGCATTTTAATATGAGTAATTATTAAATAATCTCTTGACACAAGGGATGGTGCTTGTTCACACAGGGGAAAGCACCTATAATCACAGTTATCAGGTATGCAAGCAAATTTACACGTACAGATTGTTGTATGCAAATACAAATCTGAATGAAGCCTTAATGGCTATACTGCTATATGTACATTAAGCAAGAAGAGTGTTAGAGATATGGTGAAAAATGCGCTGACATTATGACATAATATCACATATTATTGCTGTAGCATTCACCTGACCCCCAAGGACATATGGGGAACCCCAGAGGCAGGGTGGGCTAGCAATTCACCTCAGGGTCTGTTTCTTAGCAATAGTTGAACAATGTGAACAGATGGGTACCAGTCAGTTTTTAATGCTAACAAGGAATTTATTTCATCTTACTAAACACTTGGGGGAAAGAGCATAAGGGGACAGGACACCTTCAAAATTTAGTCCACTGAAAACAGATATATCAGAAGTAGATGTTGGCAGATTCTGTTGACTTTTTGTATCTCTCAGAAACTCTGGAGGTAAAATCTGAGCTCCAACTTCAAATATGTTCTGACAGTCATCAGATGGGCTCTCATTTATTTACATTATGCACAGTGGAACATGAAGACGGAGACTTTTCCTATTGCAGGTGGAAGAGTGAGACTTTTGAGCAAAGGAAGCAAGAGTCTGGAAATCAAATGTGGAGATCTTGTGGAAGTTTTCAAGCGCTATATAAAACTGGAAGATCATTCAGCCCACCAGCGTCAACTCATACCTAAAACTTCAGTTCTGTTTGAATAATTTTATATAATTTTACTAACCTTTGCATTTCTCTGCGTCTTCATGTCCTACACACTGTGTTTAGAATGTTATGATTTACGGGACCTTAGACTACTGCAGCGGAGGGGGAGAGAGGCTCCATGGACCAGTCTAAGAGCAAGCCAGCTTGGTGGATCCGGTGAGTATAACTTTTTTTATTTTCAGCCCTAGACCAAAACCAGCACTTAACCCTGGCAGTGCGGGGTAGCCCTCACTGTAAGGGTTCATAAATGTACCTGGAATTCTGCTTTAACTTCTTTCTGCTCTATTTTCTTCTTTCTGCTTTAATTTGCAGACTATATAATTTGTACCATAGCTTTGGCTAAATTAAAATATGTCAAACACAAATTTTCTCATGCAGTACTAAGGTAACTTTATTTTATGTTTATATATCTTCTATTCTCTTTCATTATTCAGCTGGATAGCACACGTGGCATCAAAAGACCCAGCATGTATCTGGAGCAGGAGGTAGCGGGATGCCAGCATTTGCAGCTGTCCCATGGCAGCTGCCCTACTTACCTGGTTGTTCCAGTGTCACTTCCTGCACCAGAAGAGAGATGCTCATTTAAAAATAGATATTGAGGGCTTCTGTTCATGTGATTCAGTGCAATGTGTTGCAATTATAGCAGGAAAATAAATGAACTGTACGATAAGCAAATATAAACTGCCTTGCCACTGTATATACATTGTAAACTGTTCTTATGCTAATGCTTTTCATTTTGTTCAAGTCATTTCTAGACATGGTGTAAAACAGGGGTGCCCACAATTTTTATGTTAAGATCTACTTTTCAAATGGCGAGCTACATGAGATCTACCAACGAAAAAAAAAACCTCCCTCGCTCTCTCTCTCCTGGCTTTCTCTCCTTGCTCTCCTGGCTGTCTCTCCTTGCTCATCCTTCTGGCTGTCATTCCTCATTTTCTCTCCTGGCTGTCTCTCTTTTCTCTCCTGGCTGTCTCTCTTTTCTCTCCTGGCTGTCTCTCTTTTCTCTCTTGGTTGTATCTCCTTGCTCTCACCCCAGGCTGTGTAAACTAATATTCTTTGATGTAATACATAGCACTTCAACCACCAGTATCCACGAGAAATGTGTCAGGGAGCTTGGCTCAGCAGACTCAGGCTAATAGGTAATCATCTGTGCACAGCTAAATAAATATACTAAAATGTAATAAAGGGGCCGCCATTCACACCCTTCGTGATCTACCAGCATCAGCTTCGAGAGCTACTGGTAGATCACGATCTACCTAATGGGCACCCCTGGTGTAAAACATCAAAATTATTGTTAATTGTCCTTACAAGATTTCTGATAATGATTAGGCAGTAGCTGTTTTTAAGTTGCTGTATACACTTTAAGCACTCTTGCATGTCAGCCATTAATTTAAAGGCTGCTGTATTTTGAATTTTGCGTGGCTGTTCATGGCTCTGCATCATCCATTCATAGATCCTTTGCCACTGCAGCACAGGGACTTGTGGTTCTTAATGAAATACAAGTGTGGTGAGGTCACCACACTTGTAGTTTATTCATATTTTCTCTCGTACATGTTGCTCAATGTCCACAGAGAGGTACAGACAGGAAGAACAGTCTTCAGGAGTCGAGCATTGCACCCATGATGTACTGATCAGGGTTGCATCACTTTACAGGCTCCAATGCAAAAAAACATACTTTAAATAAATAGTTAATCAAACAATAATGCTTTAAAATCGACTTTAATTATAATAGGAAGGTAACAGTGTCATTTTGCTCAGCCACAGTATATGCTGCATTTTATCCCATGCTCTGTGTAAAGTATAAATTGAGTTTGACAGCTCACTCTTCTTCATTCCATACCACACTGTGCAAAGGAGTCAGCCTCTTGATTGACATCTCTTATCTCACTGTCTCTGCATTTCCAGACACAAAACAAGGCACCCCTTCCAGTTCTAATGCCTGTGCTGATTCCTGTCGGAGCGTACCCCCTCCCTTTGCATTCCTGTGACCTCACTTGTGTCTGGAAAGTGTAGAGACAGTGAGATAAGAGTCGTCAATCAAGATTCCCTCTTCTCTGCATATCATGGTCAGAAATGAAAAGGAGTAAACTGTCAAAGTCTGTATCACAGTATCTACATCACACAGAAGCATAGGATAAAAAGCAACATATACTATGGGAGTTACATGACTAAGCTGTGAAAAATAATACAAGGCAAGATTTCTTCTTTAGGATCATGTTCCTATTTTCTACTTACTGCACTGCCTCCCTCATTCCCCTGCAAGAGCCCAAAGAAAGAGCTTGTACCTAGTATAAGAGACCTGGTACCTAGGATAAGAGAACTTGTGACACCCCATTGACTCCCTACTGTTCAGTGCCTAAGTCTCAAATTCCTTGGCACATTGAAGTTTACACTAAAACTTGTAAATGTGAATTGGGTTAACAGGTGCTTACATGCAAGTAAATCCTCTTAGATGTCCCCACAGGTTCACTTGAACTTTAGTTATAACCCTAAAAGAAATATCTACCTTATACTGAACACTAACTGTCCTCCCAGGGAGAGGTATTGTTAGGTTTGCAAGAAGGGTTAGTGTGATTGGGCTACAGGGATGGTTAGTGTGAGGTTTAGTGTTATGTTTACAGGGAGGGTTTGTGTTAGAGGGAGAAGTTTTATTGTGTGCATTGCAGTTACAAGCTTGCCCTTGATGCATGCAGGATGCTGTAGTGAATTGCTGACCTAGCCTTCTACTGTGAGAAAGGGATCCTGCAAGGTCCCAAAACATCAGCTTTATGTGGATAAAGATACTACTATACCAAGGTATTTTGCTATTAATGTTAAAGGGTGAGTTCATGTTAGGGTTACTTGGAGTGTTATTGTTACATAGATGGTTAGTGTTCGGGTTACAGTGTAGGTCAGTTTTAGGGTTACAGGGTGGGTTAGCATTAGGAATACAAAGTTGGATAGGATCACAGAGAGGATTAGTATGAGAATTAGTGTTAGTATTACAGGGAAAATTAATGTAATGGTTATAGAAAAGCTAGAGCCGAGTATCTCACGCAGAAAGCAAACGTATCTTTACAGCTACTACATTCAGATAAATTCTAAGTCTGTGTAGCTGGGTAAGATGGTTAACTGTTGTTTTAATTTCTGACATTTCAGAATTTCATGTCTGACATTTCAAATTCTACAGCAACTTTCTTCAATGAGACATTCAACCAACCAATGTTTGTAACTAAAACTACTAAAGGTAGTATTACTACTACTGGTAATAGAACTTGTGAAATACAGGACCTTAGGGTCAGGGTATGACTTTCCTTTCAGAAGTCAGTACTTGCATAAGTGGAGTACTTGCTCCAGCAAAGATTGAAATGCAATTACTGTGTGTGCAAGAATCTTTAGGTGTCTGCATTACCCTTTGACAATGGTGCCCTTATAATTAGTTCATTTAATCACTACAATTTCAGAGATAATTTGCTATTCAAGAAAATAAAACTCTAGGTTTGTTCTAATATTTTCTCAAAGCAGAACACTAATGCTCATCTATATTACCATACAAAGAAACAGATTATTAAATGATATCGGTGTAACAATTACAAGGTAAACTCTAAGGATAAGTTGGCTAGTGGATGGTTTAGACCCTACAGACTGATACTTTCATAGACCATCTGACGTTTACATAACAACACATTAGGCATATATTTCTCTCTGCTCCTATCTTATCACAGCTGAGCTCTGTAAAGATTACTCTTTATTAGCATGGGAATAGTATTAAAGGGCAAAAACGCAATGACATTCAAAGAGATTTAACAAGTATAAAGGTAACACAAATCTAGGAAGCAGAGAGTAAAAAACTATTGAATATTTTTAATAAATTATTTTGTTACAATATATCTTTTTTATAGGGATTGTATAGGGTTCACTTTCAGTACTACCATACAGTAGTGTGGAGCAGCCTGATCCAAATAAACTAAAATAAAACTTCTTATTTGTTTGTCTTAGGGTTAGTTGGGATTCTAATAATAAGTCACTTCTTTTTTTAAATAACCCGGGACTTTCTGTTGCAATAAAATACTGGTAAATAATGGCAACAATTTTTTTGTACATGTGCATATAAAAAATGGAGCAAGTTACCATAGAATAAAAACATCAGATGTATTTTTCTTCTTTAAAAATTAAGACTGCAACAGCATATGAACAACACGTCACAGTTGTCATTCTGATTGGTAACCTACAGAAATCCAACAATATAAATACCTTGACTGCAGAATCTAGAATATAATCCACCAATAAGCATATTGTTATTATAAATAGCAAAGACACCTTTATGTTAAAGGACACCATGTTTTTAGGAGGAGAAACAACGCTAAATCTCTGCATTTGCATTTAAAAATGTAAAAAGTTACACCAAAGATTTAAACCCAAAACCAAAAATGTAATATATTGCAATTTACCAATCCTTAGATACGGTGGCTGAACTAGTTTTCTTTTTCAGGCTTTTTTTCCTTTGGTTTTAACTGACGATCTGGACAGTAACACACTTCCTGTCTGTGGAAGACTTGCTCCTCCATTGTATCTTTGGAGGAGCATGATAGCAACCCTTAGACAGCAGCATTGTCGACCTATGAAGAGAGTAGTGTAAGATTGACTAGTAGATTTAGATGGACATTACATACGTGACTAACAAATTACGGCCTATCTAAGGCCCACTCCCTACAGCATATTCACATGTGATTATTTTCTTCAAGTAATTGCTCCCACTTCCTCCTTTCATACATAATGAGAGATCACTGTGAAGGTGCTCAGAAAAACTTGGATTTATCCATTTTACCTGCTGCAACAAAACATCTAAAAGGTAAGAAATAAATAATGTAAAAAAATTATTTTTAGGCATGCTATGTGAATGGGAACATACATAATAACAAACACATAGAAGGGTTTTCTAATATTTGACTGCAGAAGTGGAAATAAACATTAAGGGGTCTATTCACTAAGCTGCCGAAGGATCTAGCCATAGCTTCGGCCGATCCTTCGGCTAGCTTCGGCCGCAGGACAACTGCACAATAGCCCGTACAGCTCCCGAACGTGGCCTAGCGGCTCAGTTGAGCCGAACGCATATGCCTTGGCTCGGCCACTTGCAGAGAGATCAGCGTCCCTGGATACCTGCTAACCAGGGACACTGATCTCCAAACAGCAACTCTCCCGCTCCCGGCCGCCAAGGAGAGAAACACTGCTGTTTCTTTTTGTCAGAATAGAAAAAAAAAATGCCCATTGGAATGCATTGCTAGATTCCTATTGGCTATTTCAATTTGCAATAGCCAATAGTAAACTAGCATTGTACCCGCCCTCTGCTGCAGTTCTCCATCAGGTCCATCAGCAGAGGGCGGGTACAATGCTAGTTTACTATTGGCTATTGCAAATTGAAATAGCCAATA
>NW_017307253.1:501389-501792 GCF_000935625.1 Nanorana parkeri
CAATAGTAAACTAGCATTGTACCCGCCCTCTGCTGCAGTTCTCCATCAGGTCCATCAGCAGAGGGCGGGTACAATGCTAGTTTACTATTGGCTATTGCAAATTGAAATAGCCAATAGGAATCTAGCAATGCATTCCAATGGGCAAAAACATTTATTTTTTTTCTATTCTGGCACGGCTTGGTGTCAGAATAAAGGGAAAAAAAGAAAAATCAGTGTTTCCTGGGCGGCCGGGAGCGGGAAGCTCCCAGAGCACCCGGGAGATTTTTTTTTCTTTTACGGCAGCAGAACCGTCGGACAATAGAAAACTGTTGGGCGGAGCTAGCTGTCACTGCTAGCTCCGCACAATCTTTTTCTATTTACTTTTTTTAACTTTTTTAACTATTTTTCTGTTCTGCTCGGTCCC
>NW_017307253.1:501861-507221 GCF_000935625.1 Nanorana parkeri
CTATTTCAATTTGCAATAGCCAATAGTAAACTAGCATTGTACCCGCCCTCTGCTGCAGTTCTCCATCAGGTCCATCAGCAGAGGGCGGGTACAATGCTAGTTTACTATTGGCTATTGCAAATTGAAATAGCCAATAGGAATCTAGCAATGCATTCCAATGGGCAAAAACATTTATTTTTTTTCTATTCTGGCACGGCTTGGTGTCAGAATAAAGGGAAAAAAAGAAAAATCAGTGTTTCCTGGGCGGCCGGGAGCGGGAAGCTCCCAGAGCACCCGGGAGATTTTTTTTTCTTTTACGGCAGCAGAACCGTCGGACAATAGAAAACTGTTGGGCGGAGCTAGCTGTCACTGCTAGCTCCGCACAATCTTTTTCTATTTACTTTTTTTAACTTTTTTAACTATTTTTCTGTTCTGCTCGGTCCCTCTGAGGGACCGAGCAGAACAGCCGAGCCAAATGCCGCTGAGAGGCATTCGGCTATTCACTCACTGCTGTTCGGCATCTATAAGAATAGGCCTAACAGCAGTGAGTAGCCTGCCGGAGGTTCGGCTCAGCCGATCCAGATGTTGGATCGGCTGAGTCGAACTCCTTATGCACTTCGGGTCAGCCGAACATGCTGAGCATGTTCGGCCGACCCGAAGCCATGCGAATTAGTCGTACCAGCCTGAAGTGAATAGCCAAACAGTGTTCGGCTCACTTCACTTCAGGTCGGTCATTCACTCGGCTGCCTACGGCAGCTTAGTGAATAGACCCGTAAGGCTCAGAAAATGAGCAGCATAGTGGTGTAGGAGTAAAAAAGTATCATGTCTATGTCCGCTTTGCACAGCTAGAATTTCTAAGGCTGGTCATGGAGCTTCACCAATAAGTGTGCATAGCTAGGAATTTAGTGATGGCCATTTTATCGTAAAATAGTTACACATATTTATTTTTTGTTATTTTTCAATAGAACTGAAGGAAACTTCAATGATGAGGAGGATGAAAGGGAACAGAAAGCTGCGGATGGCACTGTGATGAACTTTTTAAGGCTGTTTATTTTTTTGTTAAAGGAGAGGAGGTCAGAAAGGAGCCTTAACTATCATTATCTGATGTCCTTGATGCCGCTCCTGAACAATGTTCCCCAGGATTGGATGGTGGCTTTAAGATGAAGCATGCTGGATGTGATTAGTTCATTCCAGAAAGATGCCCACATTCCATCACCGCCAGCCATACATCAGTATTATGCACACGGCCATCCCCCCGTGCATACAGGCCAATCCTTATCCAGATTATTCAGACCTGACTACACCTCTTCTGTCATTCCAACATGAGAGGACAATTTGAGCAAGCCACCTTTGAGGACACTCCAAGATCTGAAACACCAACTTCTTATTTTAATTTATTATTATCTTTAATATGTTGATGTTATACCTTTTTGTATTTATACATTTGCGAATCTGTTGCTTCTCTTTTATTGTATGTCATTGTTTATGTTCTTGTCCATATAGTTTTGCTAAAAATGCACACATTTTCCAAATTATATTAAATTAGGTAAATGTGTGACTTTTGATTGTATAGATAAAAAAAGGATCCTATACTTAGCATTCATCTGCAGTATCGCATTTCTATTCTTGAAGTAATTGATATCGTCAATCTGCTCTTAAAATGACATCCAACACTGTGACAATCCAAAATATGTGCTCATTCGGAATACAATATGTACTCCCACTTTAATAGAGTGAGGAAAGTTTAGAATCTCAGCTAGGTTTTTGTTGATGCCTGCATTGCTGCTGGAGAAGATCCCTTTACTTTCAATCCTGGTGAGAGTGGTTATTTTGTAAAACACAACTGAGAAGCAGAAAGTAAAAGAAAATGGACAGAAGTTTAAACACCCAGAGTACACATTCTGTTTAAAAGTTTATAAGAAATATATGTAGCTGGAATTATTCATTATACCTTAAATGTCAAATATTGGCAAAGAGTCAACAGCTTAATTAGGAAGATTTTAGGTGATTCTTTGTTGTTCCCCATGCCAGATATTAGAGAGCACCGCATGGCATTTAAAGGTGTAGGGATCTAAGATAAGTTCTTATAGTAAATCAACAGTGAATGGACATGCACTTATGTACTGTATATGCAGAATCATGATTGATAGATATCAGATATTGAAACATTACAGTGGGTAAAAGATAAATGACAGCAGCACTACAGAGCCACCCAGTGAAATGCATGAGACCTATTCTATACTATGAGAAATATGCTTGGCTTCATTTACATAATGAAAAGCACATGATTACCCGCACTTGATACAGTAGAAGTATAATTATTCTTTATCTACATAATCAAGAG
Source organism: Nanorana parkeri (assembly GCF_000935625.1). Lineage (NCBI taxonomy): Eukaryota > Metazoa > Chordata > Amphibia > Anura > Dicroglossidae > Nanorana > Nanorana parkeri. The sequence continues at coordinate 504,185 of NW_017307253.1, forward strand.
GATATAATTAATAGCTCCACTAAGCCAAGGGGGAAATTAAATCTGTATGATATATGAATGTGTCAGCTATGTGAATGATGTGAATAGATGATAGGAAAAGCATCTACTGGGTTAATAGAGTTATGGCTACAACATGGGCTGGCTGAAAAGACAGACAGAGGCTTTCCTTTACAAAGAGTAGTGATGGACCGAACACCCACGTGTTTGGTTCGTATTCGAACACCCGAACGGCCGAAAAGTTTGAATACGAACTCGAACCTAATGCAAGTCAATGGGGGTCGAACTTTCGAAAATGATTGTCCCCTTTAAGAGGGCTTATATGCAAGTTATTGTCCATAAAAGGTGTATGGGGGTCCGGGTACTGCCCTGGGGGACAGGAATCAATGAAAAAAAAACAAAACGTTTTTAAAGGAGCAGTGATTTTAACGTCACTTAAAGTGTAAGAATAAAAATGAAAAATTCCTTCAAATATTGTGCCTGGGGGGTCCCCTTAACCTGCCTGTGAAGTGACGCATCTGTGGGATGTATAGAACCTGCTGCAGCAAAACTGACATTTCTGGGGAAAAAAATGAAATTGTTTTTTTTTTTACCCTTAAAGTGTGCAGTCCCCCCTCCCAAACAATACCAGACCCTTTAGGTCTGGTAGGAACGTTATGAGGGACCCCGTGTAAATAAAAATAAAAAAAAGTGTGTGGGGTTCCCCCTCAAAGTCATACCAGGCCATTAAAGTCTGGTAGGAATATTTAGGAGGGACCCCATGTAAAAAAAGTGTGTGGGGAACGTTGGGTCCCCCCTAAAATTCCATACCAGATACCATACCTTGATCTGAGCACAGGCCTGGCAGGGCCGGAAAGGGGGTGGGGCGAGCGAGCGCTCCTACCCACACCAGGCCACATGCCCTCGGCACCGGGAGGGTGTCCCCGTGTCGATGGTGATAAGGGCCTCGTCCCCACAACCCTGACCCGGTGGTTGTGGGGGTCTGCGGGCAAGGGGGCTTATTTGCATGGGGGTACCCTTTTAATTAAGGGGGCAACCAGATGCCGCCCCCCTCCCTTGTGAATGAGTAAGGGGTACTTGTACCCCTACCCATTCACTGAAGGGTTAAATCAAATATGAAGTCACAAGACCAGACTTTGGAAAAAAATCCTTTATTCACACAAAAAACAAACATGCCGTTTTTGACTAAAACAAAAGACATGTTTTTGACAGGTCTTTTATTAAAAAAAAAAAAAAATGGATCCACCGACGTAATCCATGGTCAATCACGGCGTCCAGCGTTGTCCATGACGACGACGAAATAAAAAATAAAATAATAAAAAATAAATAGAAATAATAAAATAAATAAAAATCGCTGGCCGCCGTCCCGTCCACCACGCGCCGACTCCCGACGCATGATGGCTTTTTGACAGATTCCGGCAAAACATAAACAATTGGGTGGAGCTAGTGGTGACAGCTAGCTCTGCCCAATTGTGTAGTTTGCCGGCATCTGATAGGCAAGACATGATTGGACAGAGTCATCATGACTTTGCCAAATCATGGCTCCAAATGAGTACTGAGCCCTGATTAGGCAAAGTCTTGCACCTGACCTGTGGTCAGGTGAAAGTCTTTAACCAATTAGAGCTTTGGAGGGCTCTTTGCAGTATGGGATGTTGCGCGTTCGAACAGACCGTGAACACCTCATAAAGTTCGGCGAACGCTCGATCGGCCGAAGTTCGATTCGATCCCATGTTCGAATCGAACCGGCGGACCATCCCTAATGGTGAGCAGTATGTATGTATGGTGAGAACGATTATAGCTACAATGAGCAGTATTTTAGGTATGGTGAGCAATATTCTAGGTATGGTGAGAAGCATTCTAGGTACAATGAGCAGTATTCTAGTTATGGTGAGCAGGATTCTAGGTATGGTGAGCAGGATTCTAGGTACAATGAGCAAGATTCTAGGTATGGTGAGCAGGATTCTAGGTATGGTGAGAAGGATTCTAGGTACAATGAGCAGTATTCTAGTTATGGTGAGCAGGATTCTAGGTATGGTGAGCAGGATTCTAGGTATGGTGAGCAGGATTCTAGGTATGGTGAGAAGGATTCTAGGTATGGTGAGAAGGATTCTAGGTACAATGAGCAGTATTCTAGTTATGGTGAGCAGGATTCTAGGTATGGTGAGAAGGATTCTAGGTACAATGAGCAGTATTCTAGGTATGGTGAGCAGGATTCTAGGTATGGTGAGAAGGATTCTAGGTATGGTGAGAAGGATTCTAGGTACAATGAGCAGTATTCTAGTTATGGTGAGCAGGATTCTAGGTATGGTGAGCAGGATTCTAGGTATGGTGAGCAGGATTCTAGGTATGGTGAGAAGGATTCTAGGTACAATGAGCAGTATTCTAGGTATGGTGAGCAGGAGTCTATGTATGGTGAGAAGGATTCTAGATACAATCAGCAATATTTTAGGTATGATGAGCAGGATTCTATATAAGTGGAGAAGGATTCTAGGTACAATGAGCTTATGTTAAACAATATTCTAGATATGGTGAGAAGGATTCTAGGTACAATGAGCAGTATTCTAGGTATGGTAAGCAGTATTCTAGGTATGGTGAGAAGGATTCTAGATACAATGAGCAGTATTTTAGGTATGGTGAGTATGATTTTAGGTATGGCGAACAATATTCTAGATATGGTGAGAAGGATTCTAGGTACAATGAGCAGTATTCTAGGTATGGTGAGCAGTATTCTATGTATTGTGCGAAGGATTCTAGGTACAATGAGCAGGATTCTAGGTATGGTGAGCAGAATTATTGGTATGGTGAGAAGGAGTCTAGGTACAATGAACAGTATTCTAGGTATGGTGAGCAGGATTCTGGGTATGGGGAACAATATTCTAGATATGGTGAGTAGGGATCTAGGTAGAGTAAACCATATTCTAGGTATGGTGAGCAGTAATGTGCGGGAGCTGGGTGCAAACCAGTGCAGGAGTTCGGGCGAGCCTGTGACACCCCCCCCCCCACTCCCAACCCCAAACCTTTTTGGTGCGTCCTGCCGCCC
>NW_017307253.1:507248-516117 GCF_000935625.1 Nanorana parkeri
CCCAATACGTTTTTGTGGCATACTGCTGCCGCAAATGATTGGGCCAGGAGGGGCTGGTCCCTAATCACTGATAGTGAGTTGGGTTGTAGGTATGGTGATCAGTATTCTACGTATGCTAGGGAGGATATTCGGTATGGTGACTACAGACTATTGTGAGGAGGATTCTAGGTATGTATAGCAGGAATTTGGCATGGTGAGTAGTATTCTAGGTATGGAATGTAGAATTCCAGGTATGGTGAATAGCATACTAGAAATGTTTAGTATGTAGGATTGTCGGCAATATTCTGTTGTCTATATGTTTCTGTTCTAACATGCCCTTGCATCAACCTGTTGTACTTGCATCAACTGAAAACGGGATTCTTAATAGGAATTAATGTATTGAAATACAAATCAAGCAAATTGACGATGTGCAAATGTTTTTATTGTGCTTGAATATATTCATCCAGACTTGTACAATCTAAATCATGAATCACAATTGTCTGAATTCCTAAATTGTGTGATTATTGCTACTTTGCACAGATCAGCATGGAACTATTCATGCAACACATATATTTGTGATTCAACGCTTCTTCTTGTTCAGCAAATTGCAAATTTAGTTCTACCTGAGTATGCCCATGCACATCTTTCTAATGTGAAAAGAACAATGCATTTCAGTAATCCAGGCAACTGTGATTAACAATGTGTATGCTTCTTCACAGTCTGCTGTAATGCATTTAGGCCGATGAAAAACTTAGAGATTTGCCAGTTTCTTATTTCCTAATTTCTAGGAAAGATATGTATTCTGCATTTCAAATAGTCATTTCAGGATTCAATATGAAAGCAGAGTATATAACTGTGTGATAGCACCATCTATTGGACATTAACGCATACTAAAACGAGAAATCCCACTTGTGTTATCCTGAAATATATACAAATGATTAAAGAAAATACTCTAAAATGTATCATCTTAAAAAATTGGCAAACCATAAACTGAACTCAAACACATATTTTCTATCTTCATGGCACACGAGATTGAAATTTTAGAACGGATTAAATTATTTTACAATATTTTCATGACATTTTGATGTTAGATATTTTTTTCTTACCATATCTCATTTAGGCTTTTATCTGTGTTATTGCAATGTGTCAAGAAATAAATAAATGTTGGCATTATAAATTTAATGTGTTACTCATAAAATAAGCAGCTATGTTTAATAGTTGTTGAAATACATCCTGAAATTTATAGGATGGTCAAAATATAAAATATAAATAAATACTGTATATATTATATAAAATATATAATATAAAATATAATATATTATATAGTACAGTTAAGGCCTATTCAGGCTTGTCCCTTTTAGTGCATCAAATCTCATTAAAATGTATGTCAAGTACAAATCCTATTCTTTCCTATGTGGCTGGTTCACATCTATGCCCTACAGTTTAGTGTGAAAGACAAATGCAAACTCTATATGTCCATTCTCGCCTACATGTGTGCTTTACTATGAGCATTGCATTAACTCAGAACAGTGTAAATCCAGCCTTAATGGACATGCATGCACCCAGCCATTCCTCTCAGGCATATATTAACTAAAGCTGAAATCCACGCAGCTATAACATACAAGTGATGTAGCTCTGTATATAATACTACATAGCAGGGACGTGCGGTCAGGGGAGGCAGGTGAGGCAGGTGTCTGAAGCTGACAGCTTTTTCTCCATTCAGATCGGCATCTAACAGGTTACACAACAGGGAAATCCAACGGGCTCCTCCCTGTCTCCTCCCTTTCTCCTTTACACTAGCTTGGGGACGAGATGGGGCTTCGTCCGGCGGGGTGGAGATTCGGCCAGCAGGGGCGGGACTTCGGCCGGCGGGGGGTGGGGCTGGGGAATGCCTCACTCGGAGCAAGAGGTACCGCACGTCACTGCTACATAGATTATTGTTTTTCAAATGCAAAAAGTTAAATCACCTAGATTTTACTTGGTATCAACCTATTGCAGTCCCTTGTACAGCTCAGACTAGGAGAAAGAGAAGCAGTACAAGGACCCAATCATTTGTGCTGCAGTGCTTACGTGCTAGGAAGAAGCAGGAAGAGAAAGGAGAGTAACCAAGGGATGAGCTCATCAGTGTGTTCTGCTTTTCCTTTTGCTAATGCAATCACGGGCTGGGGAGGGATAAGACCCAAATGTATTACTTAACTGCAGTAGAGAAAAATCAGGTCTCCAGGCCTGCCATACCGGGTTGTGTAAATCTCAGAATCGAATAGACAGAAGAATAAATTCTTTGGCAGGTAAAAAAAGCTTTCATTAATGTATTTTATCTGTGTATTTAGCTGTTTATCTGAAGGTCAGCTTTAACCTATGAAAATGTTGGCTGTTCTATTAATGAATGGGTATGAATTTCTTACACGAATAAGCCTGAGTACTCTGGAGCAATTGAGTGGTCAGCCAACATCAGCAAGTAATACTATAAACAAAACATAATTCACATCATTTTTTTCCCAAGGCGTCATCATTACTGAAATTGAAGGCCATTTTGGTCTGTCCCGTGGGTCTTGGCATTGAAATGTGGTTTGGGTGTTTCCAAAGATGCTTCAATTGGCTGTCATCTAACATTTTCAGTGAGCTATAGCTGGCAAGTAACTTATTCCCTGACAAAAATCCAAAGAGGGAGGAGAAACATGCTACAGGAGGTCCCTGGAGGTGGATTATGGGTGAACTACATGTGAGATGCTGGAGGTGGAGGTTAACCGCATTACAGGCGGATGCTCGAGAGAGAAGAGATGAGCACCAGAGAGGGAATGCTGGAGGTGGGGGAGAGCTGTACTAAAAGGTAAAAGGAGAGGCACAGCACAAAGAGATGTTAAAAATGGAGGATACCAGCAGTGTAGGAGGGGTACTGCAGGAAAAGGACAGTAAATTAGGGTAAACACGGTTAGAATTTTAAACAAACAAAATCAATTTTGGAACTTTTGTTCAACTTTTTAATTGTTGAGATAGTAAAATCGATTATCACTTTCGACCACAGCGATGAAAAAATTCGAAGGAGAATGTTGGATTTTTTTTTTCGATCAAACAAAATTACCGTTAATGTGGTTTTCACTCGGAAAACTCCATTCATTGCAAAATCAAATGTTGAATAAAAATTAAAATCAAATGAAATTTCAAATGACAATCAGCAAGCATCTGATTATCAAACGTTCTGGCGATATTTTTTGTATGACCGTTCATGCTAATATCTACCCGTATATACCCCTCTTAACAATACAGGGAGAAGTTATCCCCTCTTATATTTTAATCTGGACTTTCTGTGTCTAAAAAAAGAGTGTGGCATATAGGTTAACTCAATTTTGTAATCTCTTTTTGTACACAAACACATTTTATCTTTTTAAAAATGTATACTGAGAAACTTACAAATAAATAATGCCATAACCCCTAAAAAAAAACCTTAAATATATACTTTGGTTAAAACTAAACACCTAATTTGGAGATATATATGGGAAACCTAATATACCTGATGAGTTGTTCCATTTTCCATCCATGTATAATACCAGGCTGTTTCAGTACCTTTTGTCTGTAACCTGGTTACAATGGAATGCACAAATGTAATTATGGAAAAACCTGATGCAAAAATCAGTAGTAGGACATTTCTCACAGCCACCAATTAGATTCAAACATGCTGTGGAAGTTTGAATGTCATAGGTGATACAGAAAGCAGGAAACACTTTATGAAGTATACTCCTAGTGCCTTCCTACAGACTGTATAGTGAACTGTGTTCCCTTATTCTGCAGGTATTACATTGAATAAGGATTGAGGTGTCCTGATCTGGGAATGTCGACCATTCTCCCTGATCCAGCTGCTTTCACTATATTATTTTTTATTGTGGTTTTTTTTTTTAATGTTTCTCTCTTCTGCCACCAGTTACAATCCCCATAATCTGCCCTTGTTAGAAATTAGCTTCAGTTTTTAGCTTGGCTGAATTTGGGGGCATTTAGTCAGGATACTTTAAGATCAAAATGTCCTTTCACCTGCAAGACATACACAGAAAATACATCCCTTGTAATACCAACCAATTTACTTTTCTGTCACCCATTTAACCAACTCAGAGCGTCTTCTTGGGCTATAAAAAACCCATTCTAAAATGGGAAACAAGGGGCCACAGTCTGGGGGAAGGCCATCAGGGAAGACATGGCTCCCAGTGTAGTGGGCATGCCTGCACTGTTGAACAGGCCATTTCATCTGGTGATACTTCTCGCCTTTTGGTGCTGCCATAAACATCAACTCATGGATGCCTCTGTTGGGTAATGAAAGTTTTCGGTGATATGTGACTGTACTAAATTATTGTAGGTAGGGATGAGCTCAGGTTCGGACAAACACTTGACATTTAACTGCCACATGGCCTTAGAAAGTATATGACGTCAGCACAAGCATCCTGCCCATTTGTTTATGGTTAGCTGGCAGGAGGAAAATGTCCCAAAATCCACAGCTGATTGGGCGGAAGCCCCATGTAGCTTCCAGGTTTGGAGAACCTCAGTTTCAGACCTCAACCTTTATTATATATTGGGGACCTGATTTTTCACTACTGCAGGTAGGAAACATGGCCTGCAGCCTGTTGTATGACAGCTAAGGTTCAGCAACAGACTGATGAGTTTGTCCCTTTGCTCTCTCATTCTGTTCTTATGTTCCTTGTTAGCACATGTGAATTCAGGAAACCTGAATGGTCCCTATTTATGCCACTCCCTCTTCTTAGTCTGAGTGCTTCTGTACAAGGGATTACATATGGCAGACATCTACAGTAGTCAAATTCAGAGTTCAGCTTAAACTGGGACCCTAGTGGTGGCATATAGCCCTGACAGGACTACCTCTGTATATAGGCTTGAATTGCAGCCTGAGAAAGATAGACAGCCAAAAAAAAACAAATCACCCCCAAACTGATTATTTTATCTTTCTTTCTGCAGCCATTTTACCCTAAGTGGGGTGACTACTTAAAGTCCATTTCCACCTTTGTAAGTGATTAGCATTTATTATGGTAATATAGAGGTGCAGTGATGATGTATACATGTGCACATTTTCATGACTCACATTGCAAGATTTCTTCATTTTTTATGAGGTTCTTATTAGGCCTGAAGCCTAGAAATTAGGAAGACATTTTATCCACAGGAAACTCAGTCTGACACCAGTGCCAGATGTAAAGTAGACTCTAAACAGCTCTCCCCCTCCCTGTTATTCATTGTAACACGATCAGTAAACAGCAGATCTGCCTTTGCACACAATACACTGTCCGGGGAGGGGTTTGCCACTATTGACATTAATGAAAAGGGGGTGGAAAGTTCACTTGTACTATACACACATTACTTGCAAAGCACAATTGTAGCCATTTCCATGAGGAGATGAAGAGGAAAGCAAACAACAAAATTTAGTTTTTGTGTTCATACACAGCAACTGCATATGCCTGCTTCATGTACACTTGGTGTACATTGCCTGCATGTTTTTTTTAACTACCTCAGCAAAGGTGAAAATGGGCTTTACATTTAGTTTGCTATGACTGTATTCAGTCTAGCTGATTGTATAGTCTGAACTCATTTGGCTTTCCTTGAGGATTCTGTTTTATTGCATCTGCCTGCTGCTGTGTGTAGTCTTGCCACAGAGCAGAGCAACAAATAGTGGAATGTTATGGATATCTATGTCTCTCCAGCCAATCACTAGGAGTTGCATGGTCAGTGGTGCATGCTGGGAGAGGACATAAATATCTGTATCTGACCAGGTGAGAGCCTCTTTCCCCTGTAGGCCTCCTGCCTGAGGGAGGTGTGTGTGTGTGAGCTATCTGGCCAGGCCTGAAGCCCGCAGGTGGTCAGGTGTGGACCCAGCCAGGGTCAGGAATTATTCCTGGGATGGAGAGCCAGGGAAGAACTTTGTCTGCTGAAGGTACCAGAAAAGCCTTGGACCTCCCAGGGAGCCTGGTGTCTCTGCCAGGGGAGATCTCAAACATATCTGCTGACCAGCTATGGATCACTGACACAGTGTTACCACATTTTCGGTTTAAAGGCCATTTGCACTGTGAAGCTGGAAAACATTTGGTCTGTCTGGAATGTCTGCAGCCCTAACCCTTTCTCCTTTTTTTACTGTTTATGGCATAAAGCAATAGAAAATCCTTGAAGTAACTGGTGCACAATTTTGTTTTCACATCCCATATTCCAGCTAATGCCTCATCCCTGAGGTGAAATGTCAGCTCCTCCTGCTGCCCCCTGGGGGGGGGGGGGGGTACACTTCTTTTGCAAGGTGATATGTAAAATAGGTGATATGTATCAATACTAAGAACAGGATTATCTATCATCTTCAGAGAAAGCTTTACTACAGCTTAGTACACTGATGGTATGTTGCTATAGGTATTGATGAACACAGCTTTTAGTTTCTATTTTATTTTCTAAGCAAAATTAAAGAGTAGTGTATAGCCCACTAATACACACAACACATTAATTTTTGTTAATGACCAATAGATGTCCTACAGCTCAAAACAAAATGTGGGAATTATGAGCAGTAAAATCCTAAAGTCCTTACATGTGTATAGCACAAATGTGCCCTATTGATTGCTAGAATGCGAAGTGGCTCAAGCCTTCTGCGTCTTAGCAATGAAGGACACTTGGCAGCAAGGATCTACTTGAGTCCTAGCAACAAAACGCGCTAGGCGGCTTAAGCTGCCTGCATCCTAGGTACACAGGGCACTAGTCAGCTCCAATAGAATGAATTTGCACTGCCTGCTGTACACATATAAATGTTAGTACAAAGGTTTACATACGTACAACATAAAATATGCTCTATGCTTAGAACCATGGATGCCAATTTTTCTATTTCTTATGGATCTCAACACAGCACACGTTTACTGATCTTTACACAGCTGTTTTTATGGCCCCATAGAAATCAACAAACATTTACTCAAATTGTTAAAAAATTCTGTACTGTGAAATATGCGGCATTTCTTTTCAATTTGTTTTTATTGCCGTGTGCATGAGCCACTGTTTGCGGATTTTTAACTTATTTTAAATCATCTGATGTCTTAAAAATACAATTTAGAAAAATTCTGTACACTTACTCCTTAAATATCTGGACTGATGCTAAATATTCCCACCTAATATTATCTCACCACTTGTCCCTCTCCATGCTTTAGTTTAACCCTACCTTCTATCCAGAGTCTGCCTTGACTCTTCACAGTCTTTTCAACAGTGATATTCCACTAACTCCTGTATGACCTTTTCTCCTAACACGGATCATTTGAAATCCTGAAGAAATCACATAAAATACCTTCATTAGAAATAGTCAAAATCTGCACCTGAAAAACTAGGCTTCTACCTCATTACTTCTAAGCACTGACTCTTTGCTTATACTTACCCTATTTGAGACAATTTGTTAAAATGACCCTCACCTCACCCCAAGGGCCGGATTTACTCTCCCTGCCGCCCCAAGTCCAGGTTCCGCAATACTCCCCCCCCCCGCCAATCTCTAAATGTTCAATAAATCTCTTTACCTCTGAGAGAAATTATGAATATATGATCAGTTGTTATAATGTACCGACCTGCATTGCCTGGGAACTACCCGGATTTTATCCCCCCACTGTTTCAGGGGCTGCCCAAATAATTACTATTATCATATCTAATCACCTATTGTCATATCTGGTGAACCTGCTGTGTAAGCAAGCAATTCTAGAGTTCTGTATAAAATGCCATCTCCACCTTGGAGGTGGAATTTTATACAGGCCTAACTTGCAATAAACCCCTGGAAAAGCCCTCCTGAACACGCAACCACCCACTTGCACCACAATTGAAACATGTTTACTAAACACCTAACATCTTCACAGATGTATTGGAATTGTGTATTCATCATTGTATGCTATATGAAAAAGTGACTGTCATTCAACGTAACAGACTGCCCAAATTCCATATGTGACCCCTGGGTCACTCACTCTCAGCCAATAAAATGTGACTGTTCTCTGTTGAAAAATCTGTACCCTTTACAACTTAAAGATCATTTATTTAATGTAGGTACACGGAATTCTCACTCTATGTCACAGACCTAGGTATTGTTTCACAGAGATGTGACACCAACCATTGGTTTTACCTTTCGAATAAAATTAACAAAATACTGCTTGTCATCTTCCTATTACATAACTTTAAAAAACTCTGATTTATTAAAACTGAAGCAGAGAAAATTGGATCTGTTTCTCATTTCATTTTCTGGGGGCAAATTTTTCTTTAAATTAAAAAAGGTAAACTGAACTTGAACTGTGTAAAATATGCCCCCCCAAAAGAAAACGTAGGGAAAAGGACTAGTTACCAGTATTGTCTGTGGTCCCCCTAAGGCTGGGTTCACACCTGAGCGTTTTTTTTATGCTCGTTTTTTCGTTCAGTGAAACGTGTGTTTCACTGGCGGTATGATTTTTTTCCCCCTTTATTTTCTCTATTTATAAAAAGGTGTAGGAACGCGCTGTAAAACGCCCAGGTGTGAACCAGGCCTAAAGCTGATCTTGTCTCCATTCTGGACTTACTATGCCTTGTTCCACCCTGTCTCTGTGTGGAGGCAGTCATCTTGAGCAAGACTTTGCTTTCTCAAATCGGAGCTGTCCCGTGACTGGTGATCTGATGGCTACTGGTGGTTGACATAAAACATGAATAACAGAAATGAAACCCCAAACAATACATATGTACTATTAATATTGTAAAGTCCAAGCAAAAGCATACATTTATAATATGAGAGATTCATGGCTTCTGTGTGAATAGCAGGTTTAAGTTAAAGTCAGATTGATGCGCAGGCTCGCAAATCTTAGATAATCATTTTGCATCTTTTGTCTCAGCAAGTTTGAGACTCAGAGCTTCTGGTGAAATGAGTGATGTCCCACAG
>NW_017307253.1:516167-540933 GCF_000935625.1 Nanorana parkeri
ATCCTCCCATTAAACCAAATTATAAACTTTACACTAACCCTATCTGTAACACTATCATTAAACCTCCCTGTAAACCCAGTATTAACCATTTCACTAAAGTAGGGTATACATGAGTAGATTTTAGCATGAACGTTGGTAGAAAAAATCCAGTCAGAATGTTCGTTAATATCGGCAGAGGCTTGGCCATTGTCGTTCGAAATTTCATTTGATTTTTGTTTTTATTTAATAGGGGGCCTATTGAGGAACCTGGCCTTGGGGCAGCAGAGAGAGTAAATCCGGCCCTGCCTAACTGCACTGTGACATTCCTGTAATCCTAATGCTAACTTCACACTAACCTTTCCTGCAATCCTAACATTATCACTCCCACTAAAGTTTTCTGTAATCCTAACACTCGCCCTCACACTAACACCTTACATAACCTTGTAACCCTTACACTAACATTCCTAGTAAATCTAAAACTAACTCTACCCATAACCCTAACAATAACCTTCCCTCTAACTGTAACCATCACACTAATCATTCCTGCAGCCCTAACACACCAACACTCTCTTTTTTAACACATTCGTTAAATATGTACCTTTCCCGTCTTGTGCTAGATATACCAGGACCAATGTCCTAGCATTGGAACCTACTGCCCTGGCAGCAGGTTTAGATTGGCTTCCCAAAACTCTGCAAGTAGGTTGCTATAGCTCCTTTGATGCATGATCAAAACTTTTTGAACTACTTGTACAAATTCTGAGTTGACCCCGTAAAAGAAAAAACATAACCATCTGTATTCTGGCTAACAGAGGAGATAAATGCATGAACCTCTGAGTGTGCAGGAGTTGATGGAACAGCAGATACATAAAAGTGTGAGAAGTTTACTAATTTAGTAATTCATCGAAGGTGCAGTTTTCCAACATTTCTCAACTTCATTACCTCTGTATGGCAGACTGTTTCAAACTATAAACCCTTTTATGTATGAAAGAGTCTAGAAATATGCATTAATATAAATAAATCCAGTAATAAATGAAAGGTCATGTAACTCATAACAAGAAATGAAAAATTCAGATGATCTGTTTATACCCAATACCATATCTTACCACAAGATGACACTGTGGACTTTATAACCAGTATGCTGCTGAGAAAACCAGTCCTGTATATTTCATGGTCAATGAAGAGACATGAGAATGGTTTGTCTATTAAAGTCTTATACATTTTAAGTTATACCACAAAAAATAATGCGTAAACAAATCATTTTTTTTCCTTTTCTCAGTTATGCTGCACAGCTTTCCAGGATGCACATTGCACATAAGTAGTCAGTAAATCTATGCTGTGGGCTGCAGGAAACGTGGTTCAGCTAATGCTACTTTTAGGATTATTCAAAGTAGAGCAGCCCGTTCGTTTGTATGAGCATTGTTCATTAAACACATACAGGAATTTATATAATGTCACTAGCATGTCCCTGCAGCTCTGAAGATACACTTTAGTGATGTAGTAGGCAGACAGTGCCACACTACATCCAGCCACAGTGCCCAGCAGGGAGTCACAGACATTTGACACACCTGTCCCTGTTCACACCTAGGCGTTTTGTTGCGCAAAACAAGAAATCCCATTCATTCCTATGGCGCCTGTTCAAACCTGAGCAATTTGTCGCAAGCTGTAAAACACCAGATGCTAGAAAAAGTCAGTTTACAGTTCGTTTGACATCTTAGACTCAATAGCAAAATGCCTTAAAATGCAGTACACAAGAATTTATGCATGTTTTTGTGCGTGTCTTGGCCATTTACATCAATGTGTCAGAATTTGCCAGCTGAAACACTTGACTTTTCGTACGCATGTCTGACACGTACACAAATGTACAAGAGATTCTCAAAAGTGCTAGGGCAAAGAGAAGGCAAATCTAAGAAATACCTTCTTCAGCTCTGTGTATACATTAAATGGTGTGGTTCAAGTCCATAATGGGGATGATATTGCCAGATCTGCAAATTAACTGCAATGGCTCAAAATATATATGGCCCAGAAACAGTTAAACAAAATAAAGCTGAATAAAGCACCCTGAAGTGTTAGCTTACACCCATGTGTCCTCAAAGAGTTGAGCTCTTGTATTGCAAAGTCTCTATTTTTAGAGACTCTTTAATGACTAGCTTGGTACCAATGGACAGGCACAAGGCTAATGTGGTGCCTAAATTTAAATAGGGATCAGTGTCTTTACCAAGTAATTACAGACCTGCAAGCGTAACTTCTATAGCCAAGAAGATACTTGATAGTTTGATACAGGACCACATAAATGGGTTTTTGAAAGAAAACAATATTATAATTGATAGTCAGCATGGATTCAGAAAAGACCGAAGTTGGCAAACAAATCTACTTTCTTTTTATGAGGAAGTGAGCATTACATTAGACAAAAGAATGGCTGTAGATTTAGTATACTTGGACTTTCCAAAATCATTTGACACTGTTCCCCACAGATGGGGCTAATGTGTAAGTTAAGGTCATGGCTTAGAAATTTCAGTCTGTAATTAGGTAAAAAAACTGGCTTAAAGATCGTATTCAAAGAGTAGTGATTAACTATTCATACTCTGAATAGTCTGAGGTTGTAAGTGGTGTACCCCAAGGTTCAGTGTTGGGACCCTCACTTTTTAACCCATTTATAAATGATATGGATATTGGGATTAAAAGTTAATTTTGTGTGTTTGTAATGGAATACGGTCCTTACACGATGTGTACATCCTGTGATTGGGCAACTATGTGGCAAATGAGGTTTAATGTTGATAAATGTAAAGTTATGCACTTGGGGGCTAGAGCATGCATGCATCATACACTCTAGGGGGACTACAACTGGCATAGTCAACAATCAAGAAGCGTCTAGGAGTTCTGGTAGATCATAGACTTTATAGAAGCATGCAATGCCAAGCTACAGTTTCTAAACCTGAGCACTGTGTGTTATCTAATGAGACAGCACAGCAGTCTGCTTTGAAGCTTGCTTAAAGTTTCGGAGAAAGCCATCTGAATCACTTGTATTACTCTCTCACATTTGCGTGTTAAATCCAGCGGCAAGGCCCTGTTAACCAAATGCCTTAATGATTTAACCAAATGCTTTTTACAATAGGTGGTAAAGAGACAGTGAGAAACATGTGAAAATGAGCATACATCTCCATCTGCTGGCTAGAAATAAGAATGCAAAATATTTGTATGCAATGGTTTATGTTTACCCAGCTAAAAAGAAAAAAAAAGAAAACTATATATTTTTTTAGTTCTGGCCATAAAATAGATGCCAAACCACTTTACATCTCCTTTTAAAGGTACTCCTTCATTAGAGATGATGGAAGCTGCCATACTGAACTCTAAGCCCAAGAACAAACATTTAATATCTTGCAGCTTACCAGTCCTTTGATGTAGTGGCTGTATTAGTTTTCTTTCCTTTTATTTTATTTTTACCTTGTACATTGTAGTGTATCGACAGAGGAGCAATTTTGTCCCCTAGGATAGAACTACAGAACACTTATTCCTCTTTTATACCGCATATCATCAGGGAGAAATATTGTAGTCCACATAGAGTGCTGGGAAAATGAAACTGATAAGAATGCAGCACAGGCAAAGAACACAGGAAGTTAACATCCCACAAGATTTCTGGCATGAATTTATGGAACAGATTTAGCAAAATGCTTCCAATGGTATATTTAATGGAGCAAAAGGGAGCAAATAAAAGAAGAACAATGTTAGTATTTTATTTACATATATTTTATTGGTAAAATCCCACAAAAATACAATAACACACATTGATAAAATTGTTTCCATTAAGCTTATGACTTTCAAATGCACCAAATAAGAGATGTTTCTTGTTAGTATTTACATATACTTTAAAGCTGGAATTATAACACAATATTACCCCCTGTATACTGTATTACTGACAATATTTCCCCTGTATAAAAAAGGTAAATTATGGTATAAAATGACATAACATTAATAAAATAATGCAGCAAATGACAACGGTGGATTTCAGTTTGGAGCACAGAATTTCTCATATACCAATAGACTGAGGTGTTTTAGTTTGCTGAAAACTTACAGAAAAATGCTTGCTTATGTTTATTTTTTCCAGATATGAGGTTTGTGAGCGAAATATGAAAGGATCAAACTGTGAAAGCTCTGCTTTCACCTACGATCCAATCAAAGTAATGTGGAATGTTAAGGAAATTTGGCTGTGAAGTTTTAGAAATCAGGTTAAAATACAAACCAGTCATTTAATTTTTTGCAGTTGGAAGCTGGGATATAACAAGCAGACGCTGTGCCGCCATGGTGTTCTTAATAGTAATTAAAAAGAAACCTCCTTGCAAAACATCTTTTGATTTTAATAAACATTGGTAATCATCATTGCAGCTTCAAATGTGGAGCCGCTGGAATTCCCAGCTCTGTGCACTGCTCTGACCCATCAAAATCCTGCTGCAAATCTGCAAAATCATAGCTAATTATTACTTGTGTACTCTTTGTGGGGAAAGCACTAACAACCCTTTATGTGCCAAATGCCCTGCAGCTGCACAATGTGGGTCCTAACAACTAAAAGGCGTTGTGCTTCAAAACAGCTTTAAATACACACAGCACAATTTGGTCAGAATATATATTCTATAAATAAAATCTGTGTTTCCCAATATATATAATATGAATATATATATGTATATATATATATATACAATTTTATATATTTATAACAACAATTAATGGACTTGGCACACTTCAGGGAGATGAAAAATAGTGACAAGAAATATCTTATCTTTAATAATTATTATTTTGCATACAACATTTTAAGAAAGTTTTGCTTCATGTATTATTTAAGGTAAACCTTTCATAAGAGAAACACAGCAGCTGCCGTTTCTAAATTCCTTCTGAAAATGCTAGTTGTCAGGCTTTAAGGAAAATGTACAGTATCTTTGTTAATATTTGATACTATGGTCAGGATGAAAAGATAACATTTCAAAATATGCATTATTGTTGCTATATTAAAATGCTAAATACACACACACACACATATATATATATATACACACATATATACATATATGTGTGTATTGTATTGTATACATATATACAATACAATAATAATTTGTATTCTGATTTTCAGATATCAGGTGTAGCTCTAGTCTTTTTTTTTTTTTACATGTTAACCCCGTCATGACCCAGACAGGATAATCCCGTCATGAGTCCTTAATGGGTTTCACAGAAAAGTCGCCGGACTGTTCATATTGGAGCCGTCACCCGGCTTTACAGTAGAAGCATTTCTGACGGCTCAGCTGCCGCCAGATTGCTTCTACGATCTGGTAAAGAGGCCGCCCCTCCCCCCCCTGACACCCCCGCTGTGTTTCCTGGGCTCTACTGCCCCTCCTGCGGGCCCAGGACCGACATCTAGAGTGGGGAGGAGAACGGCGAACGTCCATTCACCGATCTCCTCCTCGTTCTATGGGACCGGGAGTGATGCGTATTACATCACTTCCGGTCCCTGAGTTGTCATTGCTGGGCTCCTGAAGCCCAGCTTTAAGCTATTGAAGTGCGTTCTGCACTTCAATAGCTTATTTAGAGTGGAAAGGTGATATTAGGGGTCTTTTGGACCCCCAGTATCACCTTAAAGAGGACCTGTCACCACTAATATGCTATTGCATTTGGGGCTTGTATTTGATAGCAAATAAAGTAAAGTAAAAAAAACAGTTTTGAAAATAATAATAAATAAAATAAATCTAAAAATAATAAAACGTTTTTTAAAGGCCCCTGCGAGCAAAAGCGTCTTCATGTAAACACGCATCGGGTGCACCTACGTACGAAAATGACGATTGCACTACACATGTTGGGTATCACCGCACATGCCAGGGTGAGAGCAATAATTCTGCGGCCAATATTTATGCATAACTCTACACCGATGACCTGTGGGGGCTTTTAAAGTGTTGTCTATGGATTTTTTCGGTACTGAATTTTGTTGCAGTTTTACGGACGCACACAATTTTTTACATGAGCATGTTGGGTATCTATTTACTCGTTGTAGCCTCATCTTTTATATTTTACCAAAAGAAGGTTTATATAATTGCATTTCCCACTATATTTCTGGGTTTGATAATAAGTTACGCTAATGTTGTGCAACATAAAAATTTGCAACTACCACCGTTTTACTCTACAGGTTCTTGGCTTTCAGAAAATATATAATGTTTGGGGGTTTTAAGTCATTTTCAGGATTAAAATCGGGATTATAACATGTAAACTAAAAACGAAAAAAGGCCTTGGTCCTTAAGGGGTTAACTTAAAGGGTTTCTAAACCCTCCGTTTTTTTTGCATATATTTACTGCTAGCAAGCAGTAGATATATGCAAAAAGTAAAAAAAAACGCTTTAAAAGCGGTTTAAACTTACCCCTGTCTTCGCCGCGTGCTCCCGTCCGAAAATCCAAACACTGCTCGGGCGGCCGCAAAGCATCTTCGGGCGGGAGCATGTGCAGTTCGGATTTTCAGCCGGGAGACGAGGAGAGATGCAAGGTAAGTCTATGGACACCGTGGGACAGGAAGTGCCAACAAGGACAGAGGAGTCAGCGCTGGATCGGGGACCCGCAGCAGTGCTGGAGAGAAGGCTGAAAAGGACAGGAAAGAAGAAGATCGGATTAGGAGACATCATTTAAGGTAAGTGCTTTAATTAACATTGGGGGGAGGGAAAACATTTTTGGACTTTGATGTCACTTTAAATAGACCTGTGGTTTACAGAGCTCAAAAGCTCAAAGTGATATTTAAACACACAAGTAAATAAATCAGAGCAGTGACTCCTCTCCCTCTATGACTCCTCTAGCTTTGCTCCTTATTGACGAATCTCTACCTCTGTAGGGCTCTGTCCAATGTTTCAGTTAAAGATGGAGGCCAAGGGGGGCGTGGCCAGCAGGCGCATGTAGTCGGACGTGTCCCGGAGAGCTCTCTCGCTATTCATCCTGTAAGTTATCTGCTGGGCTTACCCAGATCCTAGTGTACCTCTCCGGCGTTCTGCCTAAGTGCTGTCAGTCATCACCCCTTCCTCAACTGTCGTTGTGGTATGGGATACCTTGAAAGCTTACCTCAGGGGAATCTTCCTCAAAAATGTTAGCTCCATTAAGTCTAAAACCAGGCGGGAATTGTCCTAGGCCCGTCAGCGAGTGGCTGACAGCGAACGGGCGTATGTGCATGCCCCCACAGCAGAGGCCAAGGCTGATTGGTTGACAGCGCAGAACTCCCTTAACACCCTACTGGAGGAACAGTCACACAACAAACTGTTCTTCACCAAGCGTGTTTTTTGGGTGGAGGGGGATGCTGCAGGCAAACTTCTGGCCCAGATAGCTAGGGCTCAGCAACCTTCAAGCTATATCGGGGCTATCTCTGACTCTGCGGGGGTTACCCACTCGAGCCAGGGCATGGTGTCAGATATCTTCCGAGACTTCTATTCCTCACTGTACCAAACAAAGGCTGGCTACTCTGACCCTGACCTTCTGGCCTATTTGCACGGTATCTCCCTTCCGTCCCTCTCACCTGCCGATGGCATGGACCTGAAGGCCCCTATCACTCTGGAGGAGCTGGAAACCGCACTAGCTTGTTTCCCTACTGGTAAGGCCCCTGGTCCAGATGAGCTGCCTATTGAGGTGTATAAATCATATCCTACGGCCCTTCTTCCACCATTTTAGAGGTATACAATGACGCCTTCTCCACAGGCTATCTACCCGATACGATGTATGAGGCCATCATAGTTGTGATTAGGGATGGGCTTCGTGTTCGAGTCGAACCTATGTTCGACTCGAACATAGCATGTTCTAATGCTCGCCGGACGCCGAACATTATGGGATGTCCGCGGTCTGTTCGATCGCGGGACATCCCACAATGCACTGCGCCGTCCCAAATGGTTATTGGCTACAGTCTTGCACCTGACCGCACTATGTAGTGTGTTGTAGGAGATAGAGAGAGAGGGTTCTAGTATAGTAAAAAATGTGGATCCGCGTTTTATGGGTAGCCCTGATATTAAAGCAGCTGCGCTCTCAACCCTGGGGTCAAAATTTGATAAAGTGTAAATTGTGCAGCGCTAGAAAATAGTTGTGCTACCCCAAAAAAATAAAAACCTGCTGCTACCGGAAGCATATAGGCCTATCTCCCTCTCGAACACCGACATTAAGATCCTGGCTAAAGTCCTTGCAAATAGACTTTCACAGAAAATTGCTTCGGTGGTTAATTCGGATCAATCCGGCTTCATGCCCAACAAATCCACGGCCATTAATATCCGCAGGGTGTTCCTGAACATGCAGGTCCCTGTGGACAACCCAGGCGGCAGGGCTTTACTCGCTTTGGACATTGCAAAGGCTTTCAACAGTGTCGAATGGCGGTATCTGTGGGCTGTACTGTCCACTTTTGCCCTTGTGACTTCCAACACTTGGTGGATACACATGGCCTATCCGGTAGGTGGCATTTCCAGTTCCTCCAGATTGCACACGCCCTAAGGTCCCAGTTTCAAGGGGGTCCCCCAGCGATCTCACCCACCCCGATACTTGACACAGTACTATTGGCCACTAACACCAAAGGGATTATCTCCTTCCTGTATGCTCATCTGTTACTTAAGTCGCCCGCTCTTCTCCCTCTACGGTGCAGGGAGGGTGATTTAGGCCACATGTCGGATGACACCTGGGAGGATGTACTACAGGGGGTCACGCAGGTCTCGATAACCCCTACACACAGGCTGACTCAACTGTTTATTGTTCATAGAACGTATCGCACCCCTGAATTCTTGTTCCGTATAGGACTGAGGGTAGACTCCAGTTGTCCCAAATGTGGCTTCCGGCGTGGCTCCCTGGTATAGTGAGAACATTTTTTTTGCCTCTATTCTCACAGAACAAACGTTCACAGAGAGTCACGGGACGCATGGCTCTGCACATTTTTCATAAGTATTGAAGCTAGATAATCAACATGGCAATCTGACAACCAACATTCCTCGTGGTCAGCAATTGCGACCTTCATATTTCTCACCTGATAGGTTTGGTTGCACACATTTCAGGATTTCTAAAAGTGATTAAGGCATAATTCTTACTGTGATCCAGAAACATAGTTGTCACATTCTACATCTGCTGATGTCTTTGTGGGTTTTCTCATTTTTAATAATTTGATTTAAACCGTCCGAATGTTTAATATGTGTACAGCACAAGTGTAAAAATGAAAATTTGGTAAATTATTCCCTTAAGCCGGGTATACATGGTAATATTTTCCGACCAATCAGGAAGCTAGATGGCAAGTCATTGCACACTGCCCGGCTTCCTGATGATCCGGGAAGCCAGCTCCACCAAGTGATGAGGAAGCATGGAGCCGGCTTCTTGGCTAATCAGGAAGCCAAGCAGCATGTAATGACTCGTTGCCCAGAAGCTCGGGTATCGGGCTAAGCATCGTAGCATTTGGGCGACTACGAGTACTCGCCCAAATACTTGGTATCAGCACCAATACCGATACTAGTATTGGTGCATCCCTATTTATGAACGTGGAATCCCCCACTGTTTGCACTGTATTCTGACAGCATCTGCCGGCCTGAATGTCTGAACGGTGCTAGCTGATTGGCTGCTAGCTCCTTTCAGCTGAGAATTTTCCAAACTGCTCCTTTGATCAGCCAATTGAGGGATGCTGGGTGGAAGGGTGCTGACAACAGCACCCACTGTGTGAATTCGGACTGGTTCATTAGGAACTTGCCGAAATTCAGACCGTGTATATCCGGCTGACACTCCAGATAAAAGTAGGGTCAGGAAGGGTTAGATTAGAGTTATTTATTGCTACTGATATTTCACAAAGACTCCTGTCCTGGTGATACAACAGAAAGTAAGAGGTTTTATCCATTCACCATTCAGATCAGGAATCTTTTGATCTTTCTTAATATGTACCAACCAAGCCTGTCCAAGGACTGGGACAAAACAAAAGGATTGAATAGATTTTGTTGTCATATTGTTCTTCCCCAGATATAAGCCACATCATAAGTGCTCCTCTTCCTCATTCATAGCTCAAGACATTCACTGTCACCCAATGTGAACTTGCATCTTTGTACAATGATCCTTCATTAGCAAGATTATTTGGTGGCCAGATCCTTTAATCATTGCCGGCTGCCATCTGAAATTATTATTATTATTATTACATAGTATTTATATAGCGCCAAGAGTTTGCACAGCGCTTTACAACATAAGGAAGACATTACAATTACAATACAATTCAAGACAAGATGGCAAGGAGGGCCCTGCCCCTGAGGGCTTACAATCTGAAAGAGGAGGGGGAAATGATACATGAGGAGGTAGCTGTGTGGGGATGAATTGTTTGAGAACGTGAAATCTCTATGCACCTTTATAGGAATAAATACAAAATAATCTATAAAATAGACAAAATGGATAACAGTTTCCCGGCACTTCATGAAATGCAAATACAGTGAAAGGAATTTATTAAAACTGGAGAGAGAATATGGAGCAGTTGCCTATCTATCATTCATTTTCAAAGCTTAACTGAACAAACTAAAAAGAGAAGATCGGGTGACTATAACTTTTTTATTTTTGACCCTTGCAAAAAAAACCAGCACTTAACCCTTGCACTGAGGAAATCCCCCTATGTGATAGCATATTGATAGTGACAGATCCTCTTTAAGCAGACAACAGGTGTCTATTAGACCCCTATTGTCACCTATGGACCTCAAAGTATTTGCGTGTGCATGACCAGTCTCTTCCCTGGCCACAGTGGCTGGGAAATGACCAGAAGTGGTTTCTGAGCTTCTGGGTTCATTGCTTCTTGGTTCATTCACTAATGGGGAGAAGAGCGAATAGATGCTTGATAATCTCCCTTTGCTTTCCCTGCCAACACCTACCATGGCCAGGCCTGCAGGAGGGACTTCAGAGCCTGGTATACTGTAAGTAGCAGAGGGCTAGAGGGGTGCCGGCACCTGCGGGGGGCTGTAAAAGGGATCAGGCAGCTTTACAGCCACATTAATCACTTCTAACTGAAAGCCAACTGAGGGACTTTAGAAACATTCCTGGCTGCTATAGCAGGAAGTAGTATGTTTACAGCTCCCTGCTACCATGAATGTAGCACTTACGTCCATGGCAGCAGTCTTTAGCTATTTACATTTTCTTAACAAGCACTAAAAGAGCTTTTCAACAACCCAGTCCTAACCTCATTACATTAAAATTATTCTCAAGGATCATTAAAGATCACATTGAAGACTACAGTGGGTTTTTCATGTGGACACAAACTGCACCCTGCGCATTATTTTGTTCGCTAAAAGAGTTGGTCCACCCAAAAGTGATATTTTATTACTGGTGAAGCATGGTGGTTAGAGTCAGCCCTGGTTTCTTCTATGTCTAAGAAACATTAATTGTGAGATTTTAATGCCATAATATCAGTCTCACCCACCTCTGCGTGTTTCAGAACCTCCTGTGGTATTCCCCATAATATAAAATAAATTAAAAAGATAAATGTAATAAAAATTAAAAATATATCAATATAAAATAAATTAATAACAAATTCAAAAGAAAAGTGGAATTAATGATCTGATTCTGCTTTCCAGTGTCTACCACAAACAGATATAAACGTTTTGGGTGGACTGACCTTTAAGGTGAGCTTCAGTCCTTTGGTGCAAGGCTATGACAAAGCTTCAAAGTGTCTCCATAGCCAACACTTTCTTTTAGCTTTGGGTAGAGTAGGGGTTAAAACATTTGCCTTGACTTTCTGTCCCAGACACAGAACAGGAAGTGAGAAGAAATCTCTTGAAAGTGATGGAATATCCACAACTGCAATTGTCATTGGAACTGGTGTTCTCATTTTATAACTGTTATATGTTGAATTTCCCCTTACTTTCTGTCTTAGTGACAGTGGTCACCAGTGCAAATAGAGAGGGTGAATCTCCCCACTGGGGACACAAACAGCAATAAGAAAAGCAGAGAAGGTTTTAACTCTTCCAAACCTTATTCAAAACGAAAAAATGTTTGGCAAGTTTATGGATTGGATTACTTGCAGCTGCAAGGGAAGCATGAAAGTTCTTTAACTAATAAAAGGCACAAACTCAAATGAAACTTGCATGGACATTTTACCTATTTTTTTCATTGCTGAACTCTCCTTTTCAAAATACCTGACAGTTTGTATGATTCAAAGGCTTCAGTACCTTCTGCCGGTCCTGGATCAGTAATTAAAGCAGCGTTAAGGTCTGGGCGTTTTTTACCTTAATGCATTCTCTGCATTAGGGTAAAACGGCCCAGCACTTTTTTTCTACCCCAGTCCCCTCCACTCTTACCTGTCAGCTGCGCTCGTCCCCGCCACCGGTCCGAAGAGGTCCTCCGCTCCCCGAACTTCTGGGTTGCAGGGGGAGGATACTGATGGCAGAGGAGCCACAGGCTCCTTCTGCTATCAATCAAAGAGCGAAGGGGCGTGGCCTGCCACAGGGCTGTGTGTGTCTATGGACGCACACAGCCACTGCGGAAACGAGTGGGCATGAGCGTGCACGAGTGCCTCCACAGAATAAAATCAACAGCCTCCAGCAAAGGAGGGTCTCCTTAAAGGAGAAATTTAAAAAAAAGTTAGGCTTAGCCGAAGTAAACAAACGAATGTACTCGAGCTGAACAAACATGCTCCAGCTCGGCAAAGCCGAACAAACAGCCAGAGCGGGGAGAATGGTCCGTCTGAAGCGGACCAAAGCAGTGAAGGTTGTTTAAAAGATAGAATAAATACCTTTTAGGTTTGGTTGGAATGTTCGGAGGAACCCCCAATGCCAAAAAAAACCAAAAAAAAATGTGGGGTCCCCCCTAAAATCCCATAATAGACCCCTAATAAAAGCAGCAGTCTGGCAGAGCAGCAAAGGGGGGCAAGCATGTGCACCCCCTCCTGCACCATACCAGGCCACATGCCCTAGACATGAGGGTGCTTTGCCAGGGGGACCCACTGGAAAAGCACCTTGTCCCCATGTCGATGAGGACAAGGGCCTCTTTCCCACAACCGTGGCTCAGTGGCTGTGGGGGTCTGCAGGCAGTGGGCTTATATGAATCTGGATGCCCCCTTTCATAAAGGGGGCACTCAGATGCCACCCCACTTTGAGAATGAGTAAGGGATAGTTGTTACCCCTACTCATTCACCAAATAGTAAATAAAATAGTAAATAAACACACAACACCATGAAAAAGTCCTTTATTTTAACAAAAAAACACAACACAAGCTTTGACAAGTCCTTTATTTAGTAAACCCCCCCAAAAAAAGTGTTCATCGATGTAATCCACTGGTCAATCACGTTGTCCAGCGATGTCACTTACTGTTGTTACTTGCAGTTCTACAAGTATATGCAGACCTCTTACCCCTGGTTCTGCAGGCATGCAAGGCTGTGCTGTTGCTTGTAGTCCTCCAGCCATGAGCTTTGAACCTGACTCGCTCTTACACCAGTCTGGCAGCTTTAGGCGTCGTCCAACCTCTCCTGCTGTTTCTTATGCAGCTTCTCTGGCCAATCAGTGCAGTCTGCTTGTGGCCAATACTGTGGATCCTCCCTCTTGCTGACTCTATTTAAACCCAGGGCAGCAAACGGCATGCGGCCCATGCAACGCTTTCCCAAGCTAGATGCCAGCTCTCTGTGCTCAAATGGCATGCATACAAATGGGCGGAACGAGTCACGTGACGTCATTGGACTCGCTTCACCCAGTTGTTTACATACCATTTAAAGACACTGAGCTGGCATGTAATAAAAACAAATGGGTTGAACGAGTCTCATTAGTTTACTTTCGGCCCGGACCTGTCATTTTACGGCGGGTGTTCGACAGGATTGAATGGGTCGTCGAGCCTTTTTTAAAATTTTGGTGAGGCGTTGTTCATCATGATTGACATGGACCTACATTGCTGGAATTGTTGGACAATTTAAAAAATATATATTAACAGACTTTTTTGTTTAAATAAACGACTTTTTCAATGTGTGGTGTATTGATTTATTTTGTGTACTCTTTGGTGACCGTGTAGGGGTAACAACTCCCCCTTACCCATTCATAATGAGGGAGGGCAGCATCTGGGTGCCCCTTTTATGAAAGTGGATTCAATATATTTTAATGACAACGGTCATTCAAAATCACTGTGATTTTCAATGACCGTTGTCATTAAAATATATTGAATCTACTTTTGGAGTGCTGGTGACATCTTTTGGAATTACTACTTGACTACACGGTGCCTCAGTGGTCGCTACAAGCACCCTATTACAGACATCATCTCCTAGGAGATGCGGTAAGGAGTGCAGGAAGATACACACAATTTTATGAAAGTGGGCACGCAGATGATCCCCCCTGCCCACAGACCCCCACAACCACCGGGCCCGGATTGTGGAGAGTCAGCATGAGGACAAGCTGCTTTTCTAGGGGGTTCTCCCCAGAGGGTCCCTCCTGGAAAAGCATCCTCCCAATGTTGAGGGCATGTGGTCTGGTATGGTGCAGGGAGGGGTGCTCTCAATTGTGTGCGTTCGGCTCATCTGTTTAAGTCGGCTGCCTTCGGCTGCTGTACATGCTATTGAGCATACGGCATACAGCAGCCCTTCGGTTCAGCTAAACCAAAGGGTTTCTGCAGCCAGAGCGAGCCGAAGGATTAGCTGATCATTTGGCTACATCTTTCGGCTCTTTAGTGAATAACCCCCTATGTGTTTAAATTAAGGGCTGGTGGTGTTCCATCCAGTAGCGTAACTACCACCATAGCAGCCTACGCGGCTGCTATGGGGCCCGAGGCCAGAGAGAGGCCCGGTTGGGAGCAGGAGAGAGGCTTAGGGATCCTTAACTTCCATGCGGCCGCAAGTTAAAATCTGTGCAGAGTCGCACGGAACCTAAGGACACCTGCACTCCTCTCCCTTGCCACAGTGTAGAGCGGGGGGAGGGCGGAGTCATCTCCTGCCTGTGTTCGGCTGGAGAAGAAGCAGTGGTGTCTGATCTCCACTGCTGGCCAGGACTGCCGACAGGTAAGCAGGGAGGGGGGGAGGTGACAGGGACTGCAGTCTCTCAGTATTGTCCTCATATCTACTGAGCTGCAGGAGCCATTAACACTGGCCGCGGCTCATTCATATGCTAATTGCGGGATTTGCATATTAATGAGCCGCGGTGTTCATATGTAAATCCCGCCATGCTTCATTAATGTGCAAATCGCCCTTCCCACTCCAAGGGAACTGAATGAGGGGGGTGGGACAGGGGGGAGTGATTTCTAGTTACGCCCCTGGTTCCATCACATGAATGCTCTTTATACTGCAAAATTAAGACTTTTGTACGAATCATGCTCCCCACAATTTAGTCCGTAACAGCAAAATAAAAAAAAATATACCACAACACTAAAAAAAAGTATGTTTGTGCCAAAATATGTATGTTGTCATGAATTTTAGAGTCGTTGCATTGTCTTTTTGAAAGACTTTTAAATTGGCTTTAATAGCAAAAGGTTGGCCAGGGCACACAAGATGCTTCATGCTTGGATTTATTTCCAACCCAATGCAAAACAGCACGTTGGTGGGATCAGGCCCTTTCTCATGTCCATGTATATTGTCTGCTTTGAAATTTTCAGCAAATTAGATAACACAACATGTGGTGTAAAAGAACCCTCATGAAGCTAAACATGTGACAAGGCTTGAAAAATAAACATTAAAAAAATTATAAAAAGTAAACATTATATGCAATAATATTTTAATATGTGAATTATTTAATAAATCAGCATAACTATTTAGTTTTATCTTTTGATCACAAGAATAAACAAAGAGTGGGGAAGAGAGTCACAATCATCAGTAACTTCCATCCTAAATATTTCTTAGTGAAGCTTATGTAGCCATCACAGTCTTGACAGAGGACAAAAGGCAGTTTTCTAAAAATGTGTAAGATATTTCAGACTACACCCACTGCAGTAAATTATACTTTATTTTACCTTTCTGTAATTAAGAATGTTACAGATAAAACAAACCTTGCCTCACTGATATTTAAACAGATATGTAAATTATATTTACTAACATGTAAAGATAAAATAATTTTAATATTCATCATGTTTAGTGAACCAAATAAAACGTACTTATGGAGATAACAGATACATCAAATATATGTTAAACACATCAAAATAAATGTAACTATGAATTAAAATATAAACACATAAAGACAACTTAAACTACATCTTCAAATTAAGTGTCTGGTGTATACCTTCAGTAATTATGCAATCAATAATTGAATTGTTTTTAAGTTTTTGCATTGTTATGGATTATATTTTCACTGAAATGCAGGAAATAATTTGCCTGTTCAAACATTTTTAATTTCTTTGCAAGCTCTGTTACTGTAATTGTTTTCATACCTATTATATTCAACTACATAAGCAGTACCTTTTACAGATATATGTACAGCAATACTTATGGTAATTTGAATTATTATTATACTAATTTAAACTATTTATTGTTGTTGTTGGTATTAGTATTATTTCACATTAAGGAAAAACAACCTCACAGATAAACAGAAATATTGTTGAATCAATGAAATATGGTGAGTGTTTTTCAGTTTGAGGATACATGGTGAATAGAAGGATATTCTATGATAAATGTTTCATTTTGTTTTACAACCAAGTATTAAAAAATAGGCGAAATTATCTTTTTTATTATTCATAAGTGCAGCTGCTTTTTTTTATTTAATTATAGGTATCCGACAGGCACAATTCCACCTTAATACGCTTATCTCTGAAGTTGGAAAATTGCTCCTTTTTAAAACTGACAATAGCTCGGTATGTTTCCACAAGAGAAAGACAAATTATACAAAATCATCGCTTTAAATATATTTAAATAGCCAGGAAGAAGTCCAAATTGCAAAGTTTGAAGATGCTTTCTATTTTTTTAACTTTCATAACATTATCTGTAATTTCCTTGGGAAAGTAGATCAAAATTTTAGAAATGTCTGTGAATTAAAAAAACAAGAAAAAACTGAAATATCACATGTACTTAAGCATTCAGACCCTTTACTCTGTACTTTGTTGAAGCACCTTTGGCAGCAATTACAGCCTCACGTCTATTTGGGTATGACGCGACAAGCTCTGCACATCCGGATTGGGGGATTTTCTGCCAATCTTCTTTGCAAATCCTCTCAAGCTCAGTCAGTTTGGATGGGGACCGTCTGTGGACAGCCATTTTCAGGTCTCTCCAGAAATTTTCAAAAAGGTTCAAGTCAGGGCTCTGGCTGGGCCACACTAGGACATTCACAGAGTTGTCCCTAAACCACTCTTGTGTTGTCTTGGCTGTGGAACAGGTTTTCATTGAGGATATCTCTGTACTTTGCTCCATTCAGCTTTCCCTCAATCCTGACCAGTCTCCTAGCCCCCCCTGAAAAAACACCCCCACAGCATGATGCTGCCACCAGCATGCTTCACTGTTGGGATGGTATTAGGCAGGTGATGAGCGGTCCCTGGATTCCTCCAGACATAACGTTTAGAATTAAAGCCAAACAGTATCAGACCAGAGAATCTTTTTCCTCACAGTCTGAGAGTCCTTCAAGTGCTTTTTTGCAAAACCCAAGCGGGCTTTCATGTGTTTTGCACTGAGGAGAGGCTTCCATCTTCCCACTCTGCCATAATGGCCAGATCGGTGGAGAGCTGCAGTGATGATTGTCCTCCTGGAACTTTGTCCCATCTCCACAAAGGATCTCTTAAGCTCAGTCAGAGTGACCATAGGGTTCTAGGTCACCTCTCATACTAAGGCCATTTTCCCCCGATTGCTCAGTTTGGCCGGGCGATCAGCTCTTGGAAGAGTCCTGGTTGTGCCAAACTTCTTCCATTTGAGAATTGCGGAGGCCACTGTGCTCTTGCGAACCTTCAGTGCAGGAGAAATTTTATTTGTAGCCTTCCCCAGATCTGTGCCTTGCAATAATCCTGTCTCTAAAGGTGCCCATACACCTTACAATTATCTGCAGATTTTATGTGGTCAGATGGAAAAAGTGCAACAGATTGGCCCAGGTGGAGATTACTCCATTCACACAGTTAAGTGTAGATGGAGGAATCTGTTGCACCTTTTTCCATATGACCGCAGAAAATCTGCAGATAATTGTAAGGTGTATGTCCAGCTAAAAGGTGCCCATACACTACACGATTCTCGTTCGAGAATCGCCGGAAATCCCACGATCGTACGAGAATCATGCAGTGTATGGAAGGCGTGCAACCGTTTCTAATGTACGGTCGCATGACATTTGTATTTCGAGCATGTTGGAAAACCAGCTGAGAATCGTACGATTTTCGGCTGGTTTTTAACATGATCGAGAGATGACTGCCGAACGGGCCGGCGTGCGCACGGGCACACTGCCCGTTCAGCATTGCAGTCATTAGAAGCCTGCCCCTCATGGGGGCGGGCTTGCAATGATCGCAAGTACGATCTGCCTGTCCAAGATGGGCAGATAGTACGTTTTTGTCCAAGATGGGCAGATCGTAAAAGTGTAAAGGGTTGTAAAGTGTATGGGCACCTTAAGTTCTGCAGGCAGTTCCTTTGCCCTCGTGGCTTTTGCACTGATACAGTATGCATTGTCAGCTGTGTGGCCTTCTATAGAGAGGTGTGTGTGCCTTTCCAAATCATGTCCAATCAATTTAATTTACCACAGGTGGACTCCAATCAGGGTGTAGAAACATCTCAGCAATGATCAAGAGAAATGGGAGGCACTTGAGCTAAATTTCAAGTGTTGTTGCAAAGGGTCTTAATACTTCTGCCAATGTGATATTTCAGTTTTTCCTTTTGTTATATATTTGTAAACATTTCTAAAATGATGTTCTCACTTTGTCATTATGGGGTACTGACTATAGATTAATGAGAAAAAAAAACAACTGTAGTATCAGGCTGCAACATACCATAATTGAAAAAAGTGAAGGGGTTCTGTGTGTGTATATATTTTTATTTTTTATTTTTTTTACAGTCAAATTTGAGAAACCTCCAGTATCTGTTTGTTATCTTTCTACTTGATTTGGAGCAGTTTAATATATTGGCCACTATAGGCTGCTTCTTTTGTCCAGAATAGATGGCAATATGCAGATAAGGAACTGACTGAGGGACAATTTTTAAAAGTGCAGTAACCTACAATATACCATCTAATGCTGGGCAGACACCTTACAACCATCGCAAGACTTTTGTCTTGCGATGGTTGTAATGTAATTTAAAAAAACGTACGATCTGCCCATCTTGGACAGGCAGATCGTACTTCCGATGACCGCAATGCTGTGGCAGTGTGCGCTTTATCTTACGAACATGCCATGGTTGTAAGGTGTGTGCCCAGCATAACATTACATAAAAGACAAAGCTAACTAAGATATTTCAGCATGTGAAAAGCAATTAAAAAGGAAAGCAACATTTTAAAAATATTATTTTGAAGTTATGTGAATGGGAACATGTAACAAATATAAAGTTGGTATTGCGCCTCATTTACACGGTTTGTTCTGGGATTTCTGCTGCAGGCACCTATGGATTCCTGCGGCAGGAATTCTAGGTGTCCCATTCATATGCGGTGGCTATACTCATTCAAGTAAAAGACAGGGTAAAGGTGCCCATACACCTTACGATTATCGGACGAAACTTTTCGTCCGATGATCGAACCATCGCCCCATCCTGCCCCGATTATCGCAAGGTTCAATCAGGGGTAGTTAGAAAAAAAACACCTGGACGACTTGCGGTAATTGACCGCAATTATTTTTGTTTGCACATGCGCAGTGTTAATCGTACGACTTTTGACGGACGGAAACGCCACCAACCATGCGAACATCGTACGATCGACCAAAGTTTTCAAACATGCTTGACCGTCAAAAGTCGTACGATTGTACAGTACTATCGGTCAGGCACTACATTCACACGTTACGATTGTCGTACGAAAAGTCGATCGCATACGATTATCGTAGATAATCGTAAGGTGTATGGACACCTTAACAGTGGCAGCATCTGTAAGCAGCAATCTACATGTAAATGATGGTGCGATTACATGCTGTTTGGAATAGATAACTGTCGGTGGATGCATCATTAAAGTGTCCAGGGACAATCCTTGATCCGGAACTGTAGGTAATCATACCATGTACGATTACATGTAGGCTGCTGTTTACCCATGAGGCAGATAAGATGCTGCCATCCTGTCATTTGCTTAAACGTGTACAGGGGCCGCACCTGGGATTCCTGCCGCAAGAATCAATTGGTTCTTGCTGTAGGAATGCCAGATTGTCCTGTGTGAACAAGAAGAAAAGTATGCAGTGTGGTGTCTACGTGCTGCCTCAGTGCATCACACTGTTTATTTTTTAAACTTTGTTTATAATGTACAAACTGTACACTCCATTCAATTCCACGCATAGCAGCATGGTGTACTGCTCTGTGGAAACCTGCAGTGCGGTCCAGTATGCTATGAAAAACATTTTTCACAATGCACCACAAATAACACCTGAGTTGTGATGTGAATGGGGCCCATAGAAAACAGTTGTCTTCTATGTGCTCCAGCAGTGATTGACATTGTTCAGTTGCAGAAAAATGACAGTTGCCACATATTGTGTGAATGGGCCCTTCAGTAGCCAAATAATGGCCAGTACAAACAGTGAGCTTAATAAGTGGATGGCTGTATTCTTCTGAGTTAGCTGTCTGCAGAAAACAGTAGCAATATTTGGAAGATAGCTGGATGGTATTTGTCCCCTGTAGCCATGGGATATTTCATGCAGTGATCAGATAATTCTTTTCGGGTAAAGATGAAATATTGCATGTTTATATTTTGAATTCTCTCTTGGAGCCAGTGGTAGTTTTTTTTCCAGATCTGTAGTTCTTTAAGTTTACAGCTTATTAAAAAAACCCAGGTTTCATAGCTCACTTTGCATTTTTTACATAGCACTGTATAACTTATCAGCAGTGACTCACCCCTTAGGCCCCATTCACACTGCGCGATTCGCAAATCGCGCGTTTGTCGCGCGATTTGCATTTTGCGCGATATCGCGCAAATGCTCGCATTGAGCAAGCTGGAATCGCAGCAAAATCCGCTCCAAAAAGGGTCCTGCTGTAGCGACACACGACCCGCGACAGCAGGACCCTTTGCCCCATTGCAAGGCATTGAAGAGCGATATCGCGCGGTAAATAGCCGCGATGTCGCGGGTATTACCGCGCGATAAATCGCTCAATGTGAACGGGGCCTAACTGTATGTCTCAAATCTCTGAAGTTTCAGTGAGACAAACAGAGCCAGGAGAAAATAAGCTGTTGCTGTGCTCTCTCTTTAGATAACCCACAGTGCTCTAAAAATCCTGTGGCACATATTAAATGTTTATTTGTAAAACAAAATTGTGCACATGTGGTAAACAAAACAGATATAAAACAATTTAAACGTGTAAAAATGTGAAAATACTAAAGTAAACTTGACCACAACCCATTATTGTTTCCCTTTAATTGTTTATTGCTTAGTATATTCAAGGGGAAAATAAAAAAGCAGGTATAACTATTGTAGGTGACTACACATATTTCCAGTTATTAGGAAGCCTCGTGCTGGAATAAATTGTATATATCTCTTGACCTATGTTGTAAATTGAGACAAGATCTAAGAATAAACCAGAGTGTCATTGACAAATCAGAGTATGGGAAAGGGAGCTTGGGCAAAGAAACTTAAAATAAGCTAGAAAAATGAAAGCTGAACTCCAGCAGAAAACACCAAGTAAGGAACTTATGTATTCATTAAAAATTAATGCAATTATTTTTAAATGCAGTCAGAGTAAGTTACTAAATTTGACTTGAGCTTGTTGTAAACCCAGTACAGCAGTACTCTAAAGGGAAGGGCAGCCCAAGCAGTCAATAATGTGTGTTGCAATCCATATGTGATGACAAGGAACATTCTGACAGAAACAGAAAACAGAGTAAGCCAAGACATGAGCGTGTCTGTCAGCTGCTACCCATTATTGTCAAATTACAGGCTGGGGGTAAGTGGGTGACCTGGTTTTATTGCTTAACTGCATTAAAAAAGTAACGCCCAACACAAAAAATCCCATGATTTTCAATGGCCCCTTTTCACACTTGAGGAGCCAAATGCCAGCAGGGAAACACCAAATGCCTGAAAAGGTAAATGAGCTTCTTTGGTCGGTTTACAGCACATTTTTTGCCCCATAAACTTCAATGGAAACGCCTGAAAACGCACGGAAGAAGCATGTTGCACATTTTTTTTCTTGTACGCGCGGCCATCCATTGCCTACAATGTTTCTTAAGCTGTAAGCATCAAAATGTGCAAAACGCACATAAATGTGCAAATAACTGCACGTTGAACACACGCTTACTAACGCGCAAAAACGATGCCGCCGAGATGTGAACCCGGCCTAAAAATCCTTTGGGAGGTTAAAACAGTCCCCATATACTCTATATACTTAAAATGTGTTAGCTGTTTGACTGGAGTGCAGCTTTAAACAGTTAACCAACCACCAAAGTACCACAACAGACCTCCACGAATCACATGCAGGTGCCATGTGCTTGTACAATACCTTTCAAGTCACTTTAAATTTTTTTCCTCTTCCCTATTAAAATTCGGGGTCTTAATTGGAGGCTCTTTTATATGTTGATATTCTCCTATTTTTTATTAATGTTTTTAAATCAGATAATAGACTGCCAGGAAAAAAAATAATTACATTGAAAATAGATGTAATAATATTATTATATACAGGATTTATATAGTGCCAACAGTTTGCTCAGCGCTTTATATGCACAAACATTATCAGTCAACAAGCCTATATCCATTTTAATGCATTACAGTTTTAAATTCATAGCATTTCAAGTCCTATATTCAATGTATTCATGTAACACTCTTCAGCTCCTGGCCATGATATTAATATCACTAGCTGGTAACTATAACATCTTTTTAACAAAACACATCAGGGGATGCAATTTCCAGGGTACTTCTTTCTGAATGCCCATAGACAGCATTAATTATTGAGGTGCCATTTGCAAAGGTCCGGGCCGCCCCCCTTTAAAAGCAGCCATGCATTAGCTGAAATTGGTAAAATTACCCCAGGCCTGTGGTCAAACTGAGAACAGCCACAAGAGGAATGAAATGACATAATTATTTTTCCTATACAGAAGACACTGATATACTTTTTTTTTCTTACCTTTCTCCATACCCCCCTCCCATTCCATCTTCAACACACTTCTCTTCTCCTACTTCCTCCCTCCACAAAAGGAATACTTTAGAACACAAGTTGCAAGAGCAAAAGCAATCACAAAATAGCTGGATGCTTTTGTCTATAGGAAGAACATAGCAATTTCTTATGGCCTACCACAGGGTGTCAACCTTTACCTCCACTACCCTCTCGCATTTTGGATGGCCAAGCTGATTATCTAAAATGGGAAATTAGCACACAATGGCTATACTCTGCGATATCCCTTATGCAACTAATGGCAAAGCTTGTTAATTGGTTGTAAATGCCAGCTGGGTGCCATGATAATACTTTAGAAATAAGCAGGTATTCTGATAATTACAGCAATCTTCATCTATAAAAGCTTAAGCAGATGAAGAACACAGGGCTGGCTGAAAACCAAGATTTACCCTGCTGCACTCACATTAAAAAATGAGAAGGAAAAAAACCATATAGACAATAATGCAACAAAACAATTATATAGCAGGAAGCTAGAGAGATGGTGAAAATTCAGAAAAGTTGAACACGGGAAATGTAATAACTAGCTATGGAAAAATGGCCCATTTACATTTGTGTATAATTAAATAGTAGGTTAGGTAATTTTAAAGTAGCCTGCCAGCTTTTTATATCTTTACTCCTCTCTGATAATCAACAGATTCATGGTAAGTTTGTTGAGGTTTTAACGAAAAAGCAGGAAAATCATAAAATACAAGTAACATAAGAAATAATATGATAAAAAATTGAAAATTGTTGGAAAAATCTAGAAATGTTAGACTTTTTCTTTAAGCCAGCACTATACTGTGTATTAAAATTCAAATCAATACAATCATTTTTAAATTATACCATGTGCTGCTTGCTGTAATTTCTCTTCATACTACATTCTCTCCATTCCCTGCACAACAACAGAAATTTCAAATCGTACAGACAAGGGCTTTGCCACCTGTGGCTACTAAAAAAGAGAGGGCAGAGAGCTTGAGTGAGGAAAGCTAAGGCTGGCCATACACCTATCATTTTTTTTCGTTCAACCCGCAGGCTGAACAAAAAAAAAATGTACCCGAGTCCTCCTTCAACACAAACAGCGTGTCGATAAAGGAATCCCGCTGTTTACATTGTATTCTGAATAGTCAGAATACCTGTTCAGAGCGGGCAGCTCATTGGCTGCCGGCCCTGATCAATCAAAAACTTTCCAGCCCCACACACTGTGTGAATTTCGGCCAGTACATTAAAAACCATGTATGGGCACCTCTAGTCTTGGCCCATCTATGGTTGCTGTTATTTAGAAGATCAAAGTACTGATAGTTTCATGTTTCAGATATTATAATTAGTTGAAAGTGTTGAACATTTTTTAACAAACATTTTTTGTAATTTATCATATATTGTGATAATAAATTAGATCACCAGGAGGTATTCTCACCCCCAATAACTCCAATAACTCCTTGCTCTCTGGATATGCTCTTATGCATATATCTTTTCTAGATTTCTTCAGGCCGGTCATGTGACATGCTGGGTCTCAGTGGCGTAACAATCGCCATAGCGACCCAGGCGGCCGCTATGGGGCCCGGGCACAGGGGGGCCCGGCCAGGGCCGCCTGGGTCGCTATGGCATGTGGGGGTGCTGGCTGTCACAGACACAGATCAGCAGCGGCCACGGCGCATTTCCCCTCATAGCCGCTGCGGAG
>NW_017307253.1:541213-556337 GCF_000935625.1 Nanorana parkeri
GCGTCGGTGGAGAAGCCCCCAGCCGCTGTGGCAGACGAGTGCTATGTTCGGAATGGAGGCGGGGCCCGCCTCCTCTTACATCACTGGCCAGCGACCAGTGATGTAAGAGAAGGCGGGGCCCGTCGATAGCAGAGGAGGTGGGGCTCCGGGACGGAACAGGAGTTGGGGCCCGGCGACCACAGAGGCGCTGAGAGGTAAGAGATCTCAGACCCTGCAGAGCCCACTATAGAGAGTCTATGGTGGGCTCTGCAGGGTCACTCTCCGCTGGGGCTCTGCAACTAGCAATCACTGGGCCCCATACAAAATTTTGCTATGGGGCCCTGTGATTTGTAGTTACGCCCCTGCTGGGTCTTCTTGTTTTTGCCCCTTCTCTGGCACTATCTCAACATTATCGCAGTCCTCAATGCTGTAGAAACAGTGCTGAAGTAATGACACTCTCTACTACTCTACCTCTGAGGGGGCAGGACCATAAATCCCTGCACTCACAGGATCTCCGCAGTCTGCTCGGATGTAGCGGGCAGAATAGAAACAAAAGAATGGGGAAAAAAATGGCGTAGGGTCCCCCTCCCAAACCATACCAAACCCTTTAGGTCTGGCAAAAATGTTAGAAGGAACCCCTAGTTAAAAAGTAAAAAAAGTATGTGGGGTTCTCCCCAAAAGTCATACCAAGCCCTTTAGGTCTAGTAGGAATTTTAAGGGAGAACTCCACCCCCCAAAAATGGGGGGGAAAACGTGGGGTCCCCCCTAAAATTCCCAAGCACAGGCCTTTCAGGGTAGGAAAAAGAGGGGGACAAGTGAGCAGACCCTCTTCCCTGCGCCATACTAGGACACATGCCCTCTGCATTAGGAGGGTGCCTTTCCAGGGGTCCCCCTGGAAAAGCACCTTGTCCCCATCCCGATGAGGACAAGGGCCTCTTCCGCCATAACCCTGACCCGGTGGTTGTGGGGGTGTGCGGGCATTGGTCTTATTTGCATGGGGTAACCCCTTCAGTAAAGGAGCACCCAAATGCAGCCCCCCTTGTGAATGAGTAAGAGGTACTTGTACCCTACTCATTCACTAAAGGGTTAAAATAAAAAGTATTTTTATTATTATTTTTACAAGTCCTTTAATCAAAAATAAAAAGCCAAAAAATTTTAAAAAATGAATCCACCAACATAATCCAAAAGTCAACCACAATGTACAATATTATCCACAATGACGCAGACTAGTCAAAATAAAATAAACCTGGCGCTCGCCGACCAGTCCACACCCGATGAACTGCTTCCGCAGAATAAAAGTTTACAATGTACAAAACCGGGCGGGGAGGGGGGGGGGGGGGGGGGGGGGTGACGAGCGCAAAAATGTAAATAAACACACCACACTTTTGAAAAAATTATTTTAATTGAAAAAAAAAAAGTTTTTGACTATTCCTTTAATTAAAAAAAATCCAAACAATTTCAAAATATGATCCAGCGAAGTAATCCAGGGTCAATCACGTCGTCCAGCGATGTTCACGCCACCACTGATTCATCAAAATTGAAAGAAAAACTGTCGCCCGCTGACCTGCCCGCACACGATGAACTTCAGCCGCAAAATGAACAATTTGACAGATGCCGGCTTAATTTAAACAGATAGGAAGAGCTAACAGTGACATCACCGCTGGCTCTGCAGTGAACTCGCTATTGCAAGTCCCGGCCAAATTAAAACTTGTGGGCGGAGTCAGCCATGATGTCTAATCAGGCCACTCTCCTCAAATGACCCGAGGACAGTGACCTGTCATTGCATGACAACAAATAGGCAGAGCCAGCATTGGGGTGGTGTGTGAAAAAAAGTATGCAGCACAGCAGGATTCGGCGTGGTACAGCCACCCCGAACCACGCTGTGACCATTGATTTAAATGAAATGTCACCTGTGACATTTCCATAAAGTTCTAAAAAAAAGTTAACAGCGTGATGTACCAAAGTTTTAGAGCTTTGCCAATCAGAACGGCCTAAGATTTGGCTGGAAAGACAGAGACCGCAGGCTTCTCCTGGTATAACCAGGTGCCCCCAGCAGTCTGCACTTTATGACAGTCACTTTAATGCTCTAAAGTGACTGTCATAAAGCCAAATGTGCTCATTACATATGCAGGTTCTGCCTTCTGTCTTGTTATACATCATGATCACTGTACTTCCCTGTTTTTCATTAAATGCAAGTCTCTGGGTCTGACTTTACTAAAACAGACTCTATTAGGCGAAGTGGCCTTAGATCAACAGTCGTACAAGGAAACCTGTATTGAGGGAGCATATAGGCAGCCCTTGATGACTTTTCTTTTTTCAAATGCTTGCAGCCTGGAATTCATGCTGATCCAAAGGTTTCACTACTTTTTTTTTTTCAAAATAGATTTTTATTATAGTTTTGTAAACCTTTTGTTAAGAAAAGCAAGCACTCAATGTGCTGTAACACAACATTACAAACAGGAATATACATTCGGTAATGTGTAAACAAAAGAGATCACAAGCTCCACTTCCATAATCATTGTCACAATATCATTTTGTCTAAGAGTAGGCTTAGTTAGCTCGTGAGGTAGAAACCAGAGAGAGGTGGAAGGTGAAAAGGGGGAATAGCCTGCATATCTGAGTTGAGCGAGCTTCTCAGGGACACCAGCATATCTTTAAGAGTGGTGTCAGAAAGAGGACGGTCAGCTGTGGGATAGTTTTCAATGGGAGCAAATAATTCCCTCGTGTCATCCAGCGTGAGTGACGGGCTTACCTCCTCCACTAGGCCTGAAAGCCGGGGCCTCGATTTTGCAGGGCTCCGCACGGCTTGAGATGGAGTTGGCCGCTGAATCACCGGAGAGAGGCGCCGCGGGGTGTTCTCCTTCTCACCCCTCTGTGATGACTGTGAGGACCGCTCCGACCTCTCAGAGCCCTGAGAGGGAGATGTGGAAGGAGGCGACGTTGAAGGAACAGTACCGCCGCCGCCATCTTGCGGGTCCCGCGGCTGGGGCGCCAGAAGAAATCCGTGACCTTGCGGGGTTTGGAGCCATTCCTGCGCTTGCGGGACATAACCGGAGGTGAGTCTGGATGTTGGCAGTAGCTTTGGGGACCAGTATGTCTCCCACTCGTTGCTGTACGATCACCCCAGGCCTGCAGGTGCATGGAGCTTCGGTCTTAAGCCGCCATCTCGCACGCCAGTCGGCCGGTTTCACTACTTTTTGAATCACTGATCTAGAACAAGTATGCAGGCCATGAATGTTGACTTCATTTGGGCTTCACCGCCTGCTTACTTGTTTGAGGTGAGTGACTCAAAATATTAAAACCAGAGATAGTCAGGTAACCAGCATTTTCATAAGGAGGTGAGTCATGAACTCACTAACTGCCTACTAGTCACAAAGGCAGGCTCCACATTGTACAGGTGTGCTTTAAGTAGGTTTGCTAGAGGAAGCACTGGATAATCTGTATATGAAAGACAATGATCAAAATATGGAAGAGTAAAAATGTGAGTCACTTCAAAATTTACTCACTAAAAATAGATCTTATATTCCTTTTGGAGACCCAATATAGCTGATGTTATGCAATAATAACTATAAAACAATAATATTTTCTATTATCTTTATTGATGATTAACATTTTATATTTCATCCACACTATTTAAAGTTGCCATGTCATAAAAAAATTCCCATGCTTTTCCCGCTCTGCTGCTCCATTCAAGAGAAATCCTCTAGTAAAGTTCACTTTGTCAATCTACCTGGTCCCCTGCAATACTCACTTGTTCCTCCCTTCATTATTGTGTCCTCATATGATGTGAAGGTTGGAAGAAGGAACCAGTGGGTGGATCACCAGGTCAAAAATAAAATTAAAAAAAGCTTAAAAAGCAAAAACCTATGCAGCTACTACATCCAAGGACTTGTGAGCTGCAATATATAACATTTTCGTTTCTAGGTATAGATACCCTTTGAAAGCTATTGCGGTGGGGATAAGAAAACAGTCTATAAGGAGCAGGCAGACAGGAAGTCATGTAATGATAGCTTTCAAGAACAGGGTTGTAAGGGATGCACACTAAAGAGTAAAGCTGACCCCAAGCCAGATCATTTCATTATGGCACACAGATTTCTGCTCAGGATTTTGTCAATGATAATTTGACATATTGTAAGAAAGTGCAAACGCTTTAATTGCACAAGATTTTCAACAAAACAGAGGTTTTTTTAAGTGATAGCATTACAAATATTGCTGAAGTAGTGTTTACCTAATAGCCTAATCCTATAATAAACATCTCTGCTGATTAAATAATGGTTTCAAATAAAGTACTGACTTTATGGATAACATATCT
Source organism: Nanorana parkeri (assembly GCF_000935625.1). NCBI lineage: Eukaryota > Metazoa > Chordata > Amphibia > Anura > Dicroglossidae > Nanorana > Nanorana parkeri. Next base: position 545,505 of record NW_017307253.1, read on the forward strand.
AGTTTACTTAACACTTGTAAATAAACAGGTATGCCTGTCAGGCCATCATAGAGCAAAAATAAGATTTTGTTCTTACTGTAAAATCTTTTGCTCAGAGTCCATTGATGGACACAGTTCTGAAGAATTCTGAGATGTAGGGTTAGGCTGCTGACTTCAGGAGAAATGGACACAAAGCAAAAAAATGTAAAGCCTGCCACTTTACGATCATAACCCCTCGCGCCTTAGACCTGCCAGCTGTAGCAAGCAGTACAAAAGGAAATGAAAGGGAGGGAAGGAAGGGAGCTGTATCCCTCAATGGACTCCCCCAAAATTTTTTTTTCGTTACAACAAAACATTAACACAGTTAAAACAATGTCTTCATTTAAATGGAAGGCTGAAAGCACCCTGGGAAATAAGGTCACCTTCAGTCCTAAAACAACCTTGTCCTTATGAAGAACCAGGTAGGGTTCTCTACAAGTCAAAGGAGACAGCTCGGAAACCCTTGAGGTAATGGCCACCAAAAAGGCAACAAAGACAAAGAAATATCTTGAATAGGCTCAAAAGGAGGTTTTTGTACAACAAATAAAAGCAAGTTCAAGTCCTACAGCGAAAAAGGAGACTTAACAGGAGGAACAATATGTGTAACTTCCTCAATTACAGTATGAATCGAATTAAAAGCAAAAGGACGTTGAAAAAGGACAGATAAGGTAGATACTTGGTGTTTAATGGTACTAAGAGTTAAACTTTAGTCAACCCCTGATTGAGGGAAAGACAGAATAAGCAATAAAGGAAAAAGCTAGTGGAGAAACCCCAGGGACTCACACCAATGAAAATAAATCTTCCATGTACAGAGCAGATCTATGAGCCTTATGCAAAGTCGGAATAACAGAATCTGAAACTCCTTTGTCTTTCAACACCTGGGTTTCAACAGCTAGGCCGTTAAAACCAGCGACTGAAAAGCAGGGTCCTAGAGATAAAAGATCTGGCCGATCTGGAAGAAGCCACGGATCATCTGACAACAGATGAACCAGATGTGCATACCACACCTTGCAAGGCCAATTTGGAGTGACTTTGAACAGAGAAAATAAATACTCTAGACATCAAGAACTGCATAGCACACAAAATAAGATGCAACTGTCATCTGATTGGCAGAATCAATAAAATGTGGGTCAACACTCGCAGTCTTAGACCAGGTAGATAGAGTCTGGGAAATAAGAACTGTGACTAACAGGGGTAGAAAAGCTCATCCCATCAAGAGTAAATGGCGCGAGAAAGAGATTGCAATTTCTTATCAGTAGGGTCTCTAAATGAAGGGGCGTCATCAATAGGACTAGTCAAAACCCTATTAAGGTGAGAAACAGGAAAGTCATCCTCAAGGGGAACACACCATTTTTGTCATCTGGAAAGGGATATAGTGACTGAAACTGTTTATCTAGAGATTCACAAATCTGCCAAAGATAGGATGAAAAGGAAAAAAACTTATCAATGCATGCAAACTTAAAAGAACGTAAACTAGATACTGCAGAAGGGGTAGAACTGACAGAATCCTCTAAATTAGAAGCTGAATGCACAGATTCAATTAAAAAGGCCACAGTTGTTCAGACACCATGAGGGGAATTTATCAAAACTGGAACAGGTGGGGGGCGTGGCCTAGACATGGCAGTGTGAGGGCGTGTGACTCCGGAGCTCTGCACGGCCTCCTCTTCTAAACGGATTCAGCGGACTTTATAACTCACCCGCCCCGCATGTCCAGCAGCCACAGACCTCAGAGCTCATCACCGTCAGCTACAACCCCGCGGCATACGGCACTATTTCGGCCATGGATCGATGTCTGGGCAGCCGGCGACCTGATCCAACATGGCGCCCGGCCGCCTCGCCGCAGTGAGTAACACACCCCATAAGCGGCCTAATGAACAGTCGGCAACGGCCCCTGACCCCACACAGCGGCGGGCGGACCGAGAGTCCTCGCCGATCTCGACCCCCATGATGTCTATATCTGACTCCCCTATGAGGTCGGGGATCCCGAACACTGCAGGAGATGAAGGGGCAGAGAGTACATGGAAGTCTATTCTCCCTCAGCTCACTACCAAAGCTGATCTGGAGGGTATGGCTACAAAAATAGTGCAGGCCCTGAGGACAGAGGTGCAGGAAATTAAACAACAAGTGATTTCCCTAGATGGCAGGGTCACTGCTGCAGAAGCCACCACCTCTGATATTGGATCCAGGGTGTCAGCGTTAGAATCTGCCCACTTGGCCACTCAACAACGCCTGACTACTGTATTCTTGCAGCAAGATGATGCTGAGAACAGAAGTCGCCACAACAATGTTAGGCTGAAGGGCATACCTGAGGCGACCACTGGCCCTGAACTGCGTTCCACTGTCGTGGCTATATTCAATCTGTATCTCGATAAGACGCCGGATGATCACCTGGAATTGGATTGTGTGCATAGGGTTCAATCGTTTCGGCCTCCGTCGTCGGATGTACCCAGGGATGTACTCTGCAGAGTCCATTTCTTCACAGTCAAGGAGGAGATCATGCGGAAGGCATGGAATAAAGGTCCCCTTGATTTTGATGGTGCCTCCATAAAGGTCATGCCAGACCTTTCCCGCCACACGCTGCGGATGCGCAGATTGCTGAAACCGTTGCTGGACGTGCTCAGGGCTGCAGGAGCTGTGTATCGCTGGGGGCACCCTTTTCACATCATCATACAATACCAAGACCGCTCATTTGCCCTTCATTCGCCCGCTCAACTGCCTGACCTTTTTCGTTGGTTAGATGTGGAACCGATAGATCTTCCAGACTGGCTGGACTTCCCTGCAGGCCCGGTGGACGCGGCCCCCCGTGGTCGACGAGCAGCCCGCCCTTCCCGGAGCAGACGCCGCTACTTACTACGCTCTTCGTCCGTACCCGCACCTACGAGACATGAGCCATGATGACTATGGACAATGGAGAACAATCCTGGCCCCGCGTGAACCGTCAACCTGTCTTGATCTAGCCCAATGTACTCTCAGGTATTTCATATACCATACCCGCACTCGGTTACCCATAGTGATGCTCCAGGTCTACCTTTTTCAACATAGTTATTATTCCAGGGGGGTTCACAGAAGGCGGGATGGTTTACCGAGTTTTTGTGAAATGTTTGAATTACGTTATTATATTGCAAATGCTGCTGTTATTTTACAGGGTCCATACTATCCCTGTGGTACATGGGGGGAGGAGAGGGAGTAGTTTCCTTAATGTATGGTGGACGTGGGTTTATGGCCCCGAGTGGATCCGCACGGATCGGGTGAGGGCATGGACTCCTTGTCAGCCCCTCGCTGCACCCGAACAGATATCTCTGCTACTAGCTCCGTAACGGCAGCTCACAGTGCTGGACTCGGGGGCGTACTCCATGCTACCCCACTATGGGGGAGGGGCTCTGCATCTCCCTTCTTACTAGAGTTGATTTATTTGCACTGTTATATTGTTCGTTTTATTTACTCACACTGCTATTGGGCTCATCCCCACATAGGGTTATGCCGTGCATTGTGCAACGGGTTGATTTATTTGTTGATCTTGCCCGTACCAGTAGTCTAGTCGGGCCGCATATACCTATAGGTGTACTGCACATCTAACTGCCGCTCTTATATTTTCTGCTCCGGCTTCGCTTCTTCTCTTCAACTCTCCCCTGCTGCTGTCTTGATCTCTTTTGCCTCAATCTACCTTGTTTTCTCTATTCTCACCCTTCCCTTCCCTTCCCACCTGGACCACAGCCCCTGCCCTCTTCTACAACGATGACGGATATTGTTTTCACGTCCCTGAATGCACAGGGGTTGAATGTCCCGGAAAAAAGATCCAGACTTCTAGCGGACATGCAGCAGGCTAGATCCCAAATTGTGTTCATCCAGGAGACACACTTCAAAAAAGATCAGACTCCCAGCTTGTCCAATAGGGAATTCCCAGTAGAATACCACTGTTCATCTCCGGTTTCGAAAACTAAGGGTGTGTCTATCCTCATTGCTAAGGCGGTCCAATGGGCCTATACTGATCAGTATGTAGACCCCAATGGGAGGTTTCTACTATTGAAGGGTACAATAGGTGGTGTGTCTGTGACTCTTGCTAATGTGTACTTCCCAAATACTGACCAGCTGGGGTGCCTACGCACTGGTTCAGGTCCTATTGGAATTCGCAGACGGCACCCTGATACTCAGGGGGGACTTCAATTTTGCGATAGATCTTCTAGTAGACATATCTAGGGGCACTTCCCACTTAGCCTACTCATATCTAAAGAAACTGAAGTCGGAATTGCATCTCCTACACTTGGCAGATACATGGAGGTTCATGCACCCACGGGACAGGGACTACACCTTTTTTTCACAAGTCCATCAAACAAGACTGGACTATTTTTTTGTGGAACACAAGGTTCTACCTCAAATATGCACAGCTACCATAGACAGCATTCTTCTTTCTGACCACGCTCCAATACATCTCTCCCTGACATTGACAGCTCCCGTTTCCCCGTCCTACATGTGGCGTCTTAACGAATCATTATTACAGGACATACAAGTCACGACGTTCCCTCCTCGCCCTCGCCTCTATTCACGTGGGAAGCGCACAAATGTGTCCTTAGGGGCATTCTCGTGAAACATGGGGCACATAAGAAACGTGAGGGGGCAAGGCACTTGGCCCAACTGTTTAGTCGTCTCCATTCGTTGGAATCCGCTCACAAGCGCTCTCTGGCCCTGGCGGCTCAGGTTGAGCTTCGGGCGCTTAGAGAAGAAATAAATTACTTGTTGTTCACTAAGGTCAAAAGACGTATGTTAAATGGTAGGAGAACGTTCTACGAATTCTCTAACAAACCAGGGAAGCTGCTAGCGCGGGCTCTGAGGGGTGCTCGAAGTAGAACATTTCTCTCCCAAATTGTGACGCGAGCTGGTCAGACAGTGACTTCATCCGCTGAGATGGCGGAGGAATTTAGGGCCTTCTATGCAGATCTCTACAACCTACACCCCCCGGGGACAGCGCGGGATCATATCGGCCCCACACCTGAGGCCTGGTCTTACATCGGTGACTCTGGTATGCCTGTACTGAGCCCCGAGGAGCAGGAAACGCTGGAATCCCCTACTTCAATGCCCTAACTGGAATGGGCTATTAAAACCACTAAACCAGGCAAAGCTCCGGGCCCTGACGGTTTCACGGCAGCAGCCGTGCCGGTGAATGAAACCAGATCCAAAGACTTTTTACTGTCCAATGGCACGCGGCAGGGATGCACCCTCTCGCCCCTGATTTTTGCTCTAATTCTGGAGCCGTTCCTAGGCACAGTTCGGAAGTCACCCAATATACAGGGCTTCCTACTCCGTCGCCACTGACACCTGTAATAGGTGATCCCGACTTTGCCCCAGGTGCGGAAAATGCTCGACTCGCTCGCTTAGTGATTGCGGACAAATACAGAGTGAGGGATTTTCGGACGGCATCTGATTGGCTTACCACTCAAGCCATCCAGTGCCTTATTGACCCCCCACTTGACTCCTGGAGTGTTATGCAGCTTCGGCATTTTATTAAGGCAATCCCCAACCCCCGAGCACTGGACAGACCCCTCACGGTATACGAAGAGATGTGCACAGGTTCACTACCATCACAGCATGCCATTTCAACCATTTATACTTTGATCAACACACCCCCTACTGATACAGTACCGTCCTTTATGGCAAGATGGGAGGAAGGATTGGGGATAGTCTTTACGGAACAACAGGTCCACACTATCCTCACCATGTCTTTCAAATCCTCCATGGCTAGCAAAGTGCAGGAACTTGGCTACAAAATTCTATCCCGATGGTATAGAGTTCCCTGGCTCTTACACAAAATGAGACCTACCATACCTGAACAGTGTTGGCGATGTGGCTCAGCCACAGGAACAATGATTCACACCTTTTGGTCCTGTCAGAAGTTGAGGCCCTTTTGGAATCAGGTGCTGTCTGTGATCAAAGACCTGACCATGACAGACCTCACAGATAACCCAGCGGCCTGTCTCTTGCACATGACGGTGACGCCTCATGCTACTTACAAGCGCTCGCTCACACGCCACCTGTTGGACGCAGCTAGAGCCTCTATTCCTCTGATGTGGAAGCAACCACACCCTCCGTTGATGGCATTGTGGCTGTCTAAGGTACGAGAGGTATACGCCATGGAAGACCTAACGGCCACCCTTAGAAACATGGAGAAGCAGTTCTTGTCCACATGGGGAGCGTGGATCTATTTCCAACACTCTGATTGCTACACGGCTCTCCGGTCCGGGGGCAGGCAAGCACTCATCCCTCCAGCCATCCCCGTCACCCAATGATCATTACACCTGAGGGGATCTGGTGAAGATACTTCACCTTCCCAGACGTACAAGATCTCCCACCCATGGGGAGTTCGGGCAGTGGTCCAGGTACATCTCTCCTCTTTCTTTCCCTTCGGGGGCCTACCAATCCGATTTCACATGGCTAATTCTGCAATTCTCTGAACCCGCACCTTTCTGTTCTCTCTCTTTCCTTTCCTCCTGCATGTCTTTTATAATGATATCTACAAACATAAAAACAAATGCTGAGTTCGGTGTTTCTGCCGTTCGCACGACCCCCTTTCTCACCCCAATTGCAGGGTACACCTAGACGATATGCACAGCTATACGATCTTATAATTAATGCTCAGGTAACCTATTTCCGGGGGGTCGTCATCAGATTTTGATCTCTGGGTATTTTATGGTTATTCTAGCTCTTGGCTTTACAGTAGAAGCGATTCTGGTTGCTCAGCTGTCGCCAGATCGATTCTACGATCCGGTAATTGCCCACCCCCCGCCCGACACTCCCGCCTTGTTTCCCGGGCTCCTTTGTCCCTCCTACAGGCTCGGGACCGGTGTGCCGGGTGTCGGTGGAAAGCTGGGGAGGAGAGCGTTGAACATCCATGCACCGATCCCCTCCCCGTACTAGGGGACCGGGAGCGACACGTATTGCATCACTTCCGGTCCCATCGCTGTCAGTGCTGGGCTCCTGAAGCTCAGCAATAAGCTATTGAAGTGCGGTCTGCACTTCAAAAGCATATTTAGAGCGTAAAGGTGACACTTTTGGACCCCCAGCATCACCTTAAAGAGTACCTGTCACTGCCAATATGCTATCACATGGGGGGCTTGTAAGCTTGTGATATCAATGAAAGTAAAGTAAAAAAAACAAACAAACACTGTTTTAAAAAGAAGATTAACCACGCATGTCGTCACGTAAACACGCTCATGGTGCACCTACGTACGGAAATGACGATTGCGCTACACATGTTGGGTATCGCCGCACATGCCACAGTGAGAGCAATAATTCTAGGGCCAATATATACACATAGCTCTAAACTGATGACCTGTGGGGGCTTTTAAAGCGTTGTATATGGACTTTTGGGGGTACTGAATTCTGATGCAGTTTCACAGACGCACACAATTAGGCTATCTATTTACTCATTGTAACCTTATCTTTTATATTTTAGAAAAAACAAATGGTTTTGTGTCTTGGGGCACTAAATTTAACTTAAGTGCATTTTTCACTAATGTTTTGGGTTTGATAATAAGTTGCGCTAATGTCGTGCAACATAAAAATTTGCAACTGCCACCATTGTATTCTATAGGGTCTTGGCTTTCAGAAAATATATAATGTTAGAGGGTTTGAAGTAATTTTCAGGCCTAACATGGTAATTATAACATGTAAACAAAAAATGAAAACACTTACTTTGTCCTTAAGGGGTTAACACAATCTTACCGTTTGGTAATTTGGTAATTTCTACCTTACAGATAGAATACACAGAGACCAGAGCGGGAACATAATCAGATGTTCCAGCATAGATGTCCCTCTGCTTGGGATAAATATAAAATAGTACCTTTAAATAGTATTTCTTCTCTAGAATGTTCATGACCCCAACCAGTGTGAAGTATCAGGAGAAGAACAGAAAAAAACTCTGCCACTTCTCACAGCGGACAACAGGATAACGCTGCAGAGCATATAGAAGATATGGAGCAGAATTTGTCTCCAGCTCCTTCTTCCCTCAGAGTCTGTGTCAGCTTCTCACAGCAGGTGCCTCACAGATGATGTCTCACAGCAGGTGCCTCACAGATGATGTCTCACAGCAGGTGCCTCACAGATGATGTCTCACAGCAGGTGCCTCACAGATGATGTCTCACAGCAGGTGCCTCACAGATGATGTCTCACAGCAGGTGCCTCACAGATGATGTCTCACAGATGATGTCTCACAGCAGATGCCTCACAGATGATGTCTCACAGATGATGTCTAACAGATGATGTCTCACAGCAGGTGCCTCACAGCTGGTGTCTCAGAGTTGGTGTCTCACAGATGCGGTCTCCCAGCAGGTGCCTCACAGTTGGTGTCTCACAGATGATGTCCAAAAGCAGGTGTTCCACAGCTGGTGTCTCAAAGATAGTGTCTCACAGCTGTGTGAAATTAGGGCAGCAGGGGAGCTGAGGTGGCGCACAGGAGGTCTGGGGACACGTGACTGGTCAACTCAAGGCAGCCGTGCCGAGGGAGTGTGAGTGCAAAAAGGTGGGAAGGTCCAGGCCCCTGCAGGGAGGAAAAACATGGTTGGAGTTCTCACAACCTCCACGGTCTGGGTGGATTCACCAGACAAAACTGGCCTGACCTCAGAAATGTTAGATGAAATACCTCACCAGATAGAAACATGCCTTCAGAGGAGCTCTCAATGCAAGTGAAACAGACCATCTTCAGGCTGCAAAATAAATAAATAAATGTATCAGAGAGATAGCTGGGACATTAGGAGTGGCCATATCAACAGTTTGGTACATTCTAAGACAAAAAGAACAACTGGTGAGCTCTTCAACACAAAACGGCCTGGACTTCTACAAAAAACAACAGTGGTGAATTATCATAGAATCCTTTCCATGGTAAAGAAAAACCCCTTCACAACATCCAGCCAAGTGAAGAACACTTTCCAGGTGGTAGGCATATCATGATCCAAGTCTACCATAAAGAGAAGACTTCACAAGAGCAAATACAGAGGGTTCACCACAAAGTGAAGAAGAAGCAGTCGGATGAATTCTGAGGTGAATAGGGATATATTGTCTGCTCAACAGCAAAAAGTCAGCCGCGTCAAGGCACCTCTATATAGTCCGTTCCTAACTCTAAACTATGAAAGTCTCCAACCTCCCTTAAAGGCACCGGGACGCACAAGGGACCCCGCACATCACAACGGCAGCTGTGGCCCCCCATGCGTCACTGCACCAGATCAGTCAAACTTGACAAAGCTGCACCCAAATTGATCTTTTGACACATGTGCTCCTAGATGGAGACTCACAAACAAACAACAACTGAAGACAGCTGAAGTAAAGGCCTGGCAAAGCATCACCAAGGTAGGAAATGCAGCGTTTTGGTGATGTCCATGCATTCCAGACTTCAAGCAGTCATTGTCTGCAAAGGGATCTCAACATTTTTAAACAGTATTTAAAAATTAAAATGTTATTTGTGATTGTGTTAATTTGTTGAATTATATTTGAGCCCCTGAAATACGGTGATTGTGCATGAAAATGGTTGCCGTTTCTAAACATTTCATATAATATTTTTGTTCAAACCCTTGATTTAAAGATTAAAGTCTGCAATTCAATTGCATCTCTGTTTCATTTCAGATCCATTGTGGTGTTGTACAGAGCCAGAATTATGAAAATTATGTCAGTGTCCAATCATTCCCAAACCTAACTGTATATACACAGTATATGACAGACAAGGAAAGTGACGTTCACCATTTTGCTAGTTTGAAAATTGAAAACTACTGTCTAAGTTTAGGAGCTTATGGACATTTTAGGGCTACCCAATCCCCGAAACATCAGCACAGCACAACACATGCCCCCCTTCCCCATCTTCTGATTTTAGGGTTCAGTTTACCTATAAGCAGCACTCCTTGGATGGCTAATTTGCTGAGCATAGAATCAAACACCAAAACATATCATGTTCCTGATGAGCTACTGTGCCATTTCCTCTGCAAAACTCCCAAAGGGCAAATGTACTCCGTTGAAATTGTGCTGGTAGAGTAAAAATATGCCAGGATTCACCTTCTCTTACACATAGCACTTCAGAGAGTTAGAACTGAGATGGGATGGTGAATGCAAACGTTTATTCCCTTGTCTGACACTGTCATGTGATCACCCATATGTAGCTTGTTTCTGTCTTTATTCTCTGTATATAGACAGTGACATAGTTTTTGCTACTAACCTTCATGCATGTGATGTGGGTGTGTCTAATGGGGGTGGCCAAAGACACAAGACTGTATTTTTTTTTCTCTCTAAAGGTGGCAACTATGCTCTGTTAGAACCCTTACTGGTAAATCTCTATTGCTGTCAACTTTCTCTTTTTTAAAATGTTCCAGCAGGAGAAGTGTTTAGGTTTTATCTGTTTATCTAGTGCAGGTTTTCACACAAACTGCCTTGCTTCACAATATTTTTATGACTTTATTAATTAAACGTTTTCCAACAAGCTAGCTGTGCCATTTCTTATCATCAAGGGTTCCATTACTTTTTAATGGTGTGAGACCAAATTACCTTTTTACCCGCACGCAATTTAAGAAGTGTCGTTAGGAGAGGAAATGCACCTGGTGGAATAACTAATAGAAAGTACTTCTCATTTTTTGGGGGGTTTAGGAGGAAATGAACGCTCAGGAAGAAGCACAGGCATGGATTCCCCTGTTCAGTTTGAGGAGAATTTTTAATGCTATTTCAAACAGTCAGATGATTGCAATTTAATATGCCTAGGCTTTTGAAAAACAACCGTCAATTAAAAAAAAAATTAAAAATTTAATATTTGACATCTCTGTGTTTTAAAATGCACGTATTCCCCCC